>NC_086113.1:50729246-51029246 GCF_963921235.1 Mobula hypostoma | reverse complement strand
CAGGTGAGGTTGGAAAGATATAAATGGGACTCAAGGTGCCATTTGGTCACACAGAGAGTAGTACATAAATGGAATGAGCTGCCAGATAAAGTAGTTGAGGCAAGTACAATAACAACATGAGGAAACACTTGGAGAGCAAAAAGGGTCACGGGCCGAACAATGATAAATAGGATGAGGTTAGATAAGCAATTTGTTCAACATGGCTAAGCTGGGTCAAAGGGACTGATTCAATGCTACATTACCCTGTGACACCGAGCCCAATCCT
Organism: Mobula hypostoma; assembly: GCF_963921235.1. Classification (NCBI taxonomy): domain Eukaryota; kingdom Metazoa; phylum Chordata; class Chondrichthyes; order Myliobatiformes; family Myliobatidae; genus Mobula; species Mobula hypostoma. Next base: position 51,028,981 of record NC_086113.1, on the reverse strand, counting down.
AATACGGAAAATGCCAAATAAGGCTGCATCGTGGACTCGATCCTCTTGCATGTGTTTCTGCTTGAAACACTACACCTCTCCTCCAATGCTTCTAAAAAGTAAAAAAAAATCCTGCCAAAGTTCTACCAGCATGTCAACTTCACAGCCAGAGGAGAGAATATATTAGACCTGGATTATACTGATGTTTGTGCAGCCCTCCATTGCCCCCACCTCGGATAGTCAGACCACACATCCACTTTGCTAATCCCTGCATACAGACCTCTGGTTAAATGAGTCAAACCAGTTTGTAGGGAGATCAGGGCTGACCAGAAGGTGCCACCTCAGAGTTGCAAGACTGCTTTGGAAACACGGACTAAGCATATTCAGGGAGGAGGCTACCTACGATCATCATATCAACATTGCCAAATATATGTTATCGGTGACTGGCTACAGAGTAAGTGTATTACCACGATTAAATACTACATTGCCAGGCAGTGGCGGCGCCAGAGATTTTTTCTTGCTGGTGCTACAGTGGGGCTGAATTATTCAGTGATGGTGCTGAGGGATGTACCCCATGGTAATATGTATTCGCAAGGCCAGGCGCATGGCGTTCAAAAGTCAGTTTCAAGCATTATGTGCCTACTATAAATGCCTCTGTTGATTCACAAGCAACAGCAATTGATAGATCTAATATAGAAGTGAACTGTGACAGGGTCAACAGCAACGGAGACAACCCGGGCTACACAGAGCATAAACAAACAAACCAACAGAGCATCCGACCCACAGCGCACAACGTGAATCACGCACCAATCCCTCAATGAGTGTCAAATGAATGCTTTTCAACTGAAAAACACAACACTAACCCACAATTTCCACTGCTATTTGCATTACATAGACAGACAATGCCAAAAGATACACCGTTATTAAAGTCAAATAAGGCAAACAACAGATGCAAGGTTTTACCAGGAGTTGGACAAGTCGTACTCTGACCATGCAATACCTCAATTAATTTGGCTACTGAATTTAAAACAAAAATCAACAGAATCACCGCTTGGAAGTCGAAGCAAAATCAGTAGGCTTAATAGCAGTAAATGTAATAGGTTAGGATTTGCAGGAAATGTAAGGACTATGGGGTATCCACCACAAAATAATAATAATAATCAGCATTAGTCTTGGCCCAAATCAACTGCACTCACCATTGATGTTTTCAGAGAAGTACAATCCGTCTGTTGTTGTGATTGGTGGTGAAAGCATCAATGATTTTCTGGATGTCAAGTGCTTTGGTCCTCTGGCTGTTTATGGCCAACAGGGCCAAGTTGCTGTCCGAGCATCGCTGCTGCTATTCCTTGGGTAGTTTTTGAGGCGTCTGAGGCAAGAGAAACTCCGTTTGCATGAGGCAGATGTCACAGGTAGTGTCAGTGATACGCAGATTAGTTTGTATAAATCTATAACTGCATCACGGTAGGGTCTCATTGGAGCTAGAAATTCCCCTGTGTCATTCACTGTCTGTCCTTGCTAGAGACTCAATCACAGCTCTCGTATACTCACAATTGTCTTGGACAACCTTTGCACGTCCTTTGTCAAGCATATTTCCCAATCTTGAACGGTCTTGTTTTCTCAATGTGAATTCGGCCCATGCCTCCATAGCAAACTTATGAGCTGCATTTACATGGTGGGTTTGGAAAGCTATTGTAGCTTTCCACCAGTTGCGGTAACCGGTGACAGCGAAGGTAGACTCAGCAATGGAACCCATTTCCTCCACACATGAATTGCCTGCACACGAAGCAGAGCGTAGTATCTTTCGTGATCGAATATTCCAGTCTGTCAAACCAGCCACGAATAAAACTCCTTTGCTGATTGCCAAAATGTTGCGAGCAGCGAAGGGTAATTTTTCAATGTCCTTCCTCAGGCTGCTGGCTAACATCACTAACAGTATTCCCACTTGCACTAAGAGCAGCTTCATCCATGTTCTCTTCCGAATCCCGCTCCATTTCTTGGTCCTCTACTTCGCCCTCACAGTCCTTCGATATACTGCTGTTGTCCTCATCCCCACTTACTTCTTTCTGCGTGTCACTTTCAATTAAGACAGGCTCAGACTGAGACACCACTGATTCCACTGGATGAGGTCGTTGGCTCACTAAAAATCGATCCATTTTTCACGCCGGCCAAAATAATGCATGTGCCAGGCCCATGCTAGCTTGTAAAAGCACAATGCGTGCAAGTGTGGGGCATCCGATAGTCTCGCGAGACCATGGATCTGCGCCTGGATGTATACTATCAATCTCTCTCGTGAGTGAGAGTGAGTGACATCACCACCTTAAGTAATCTTAGATCAGCTCAACTGATCTGAGGACAGCAACAGCAAGACATTGACAACGAACGAATAAGCAGAGGTGTAGAGTGGATCTGACAGAGTTTATAACTTTATTGCCGCATGGGTGCTATGGTAACTGAGGGTGCTGTTTCACTAGATCAACTGGAGAAACAAGCTGTATTCAGAACTATACAGAGAAAACAAAGCAGCTGCAATTTGTATGTGAAATTTCAGTTAATTTCTTGGTGGTGCTACGCTGGTGCTATTGCAATTTCTACTGGGGCTATAGCACCAGCTAGCACCACCTTAGCGCTGCCCCTGTTGCCAGGGCAAACCAGAAACCATGGCAGACTGCAGAGATTCATGCAGTGCTTGGGGTGGGAATGCTGCCTTCAGATCTGGGGACAGGACAATTCTAAAGTCAGTAAGGGCACCTTCTCCTATGCCATTTGAAAGGCTAATTATGAGTACTCACAGAAAATCCAAACACCTCTGTGATAGCAGGGGCACGCGGCGCATGTGGCAAGGTATACAAATCATAACCGATTACAAGTCCATCCTGCTATCAATGACTGCAACGCTTCCCTTCCTGATAGGCTGAATGCTTTCTACGCACAACTTGACCAATTGAACGAAGCGACATCAAGAAAAGTCCGCTCTCTTCCTGAGGAACAAGCAGCTGGGGTGAGGAGGACCCTAGACAGGGTAAACCCATGCATAGCCACAGGGGCAGATAACATAGCCGGCCAGGTGCAAAGGCACTGTGCAGCCCAGCTAACAGATTTCTTAACAGACATCTCTAATATCTCTCTGAAACAGTCCACTGTCCTTGTAGGTTCCAAGGCAGCCACCATCATTTCAGTAACTGGCCTAAATAATGACCGCCTAGTGGCACTGACTTCAACAATCATGAAGTGCTTTGAGCGGCTGGTAATACTATGTCGACTGAGGCCTAGGGGGCCGGTGTCGAGCATGGTAATGGATTGTATATAAAATCCCACCTTCCAGCTACATTGGACCCATTCCTGTTTGCTTGCAACTCAGACAGTTCACTAGTAATGCAGTAGCGTTGGCCCTCCACTCCATTCCTATCCCGCCTAGAAAACAATGTCTTGTACACTAGGATGTTGGTCATCGACTTCACCTCAGCACTTAACACGATCATCCCTAGAAGGCTGGTGGGTAAACTGTCCTTGCTGGAACTCAACGCTTCTCTCTTTAATTGGATCTGGACTTCTTGATGGGAAGACCCCTGTCAATCCAACTTGGCAGCAATATCTCAGGCTCCAGCACGCTGAGCACTGGTGCCCCACAGGGCTGTGAGCTCAGTCCGCTGCTGTTCACGATTCTGCTCAAACCACATCATCAGCTTCACTGATGATACCACTGTGATTGACCTCACCAGCAACAATGATGAGGTGGCATACAGAGAAGAGGTAGAGAAACTAATCAGATGGTGCAAAAGCAACAACTTGAGTTGCAATGCAGCCAAGACAAAAGAGATGATTTTGGACTTCAGGAAGGCAAAGGTCAACCACTCTGCATTGCACATCAGTGGCTCTGCCGTAGAGAGAGTGAAGAGCACGAAGTTCCTTGGTGTGTACATAATGGATGATCTAACCTGGACCCACAACATCTCCTCATTCTCAAGAAGACACAGGAACATCTACAATTTCTGAGGGATCTGAGGCCTGTGAGGCTCCCCATCCCCCACTCTAACAATGTTCTACAGGAGCACCATCGAGAGTCTGGTTGAATCATCGTGTGGTACGGAAGTTGCACGGTATCAGAGCACAAACTCCCACAGAGGATAATAACAGTAAAAACCGCCGAGAGGACCATCGGGGTCTCCCTACTCACCTTCCCCCCACTGGTGACATTTACAGGGAGCTTTGCCGATGAAGGGCACAAATCGCTGTTGAGGATCCCTGCTACCCATCGCACTTTCTCTTTGACCCACCACCATTAGGAATAGGTACAGGAGCTTCAGGACTGCCAGACTGGGCAACAGCTTCTTCCCTCAGGCTGTGAGAATAATGAATGCCCTGTCACTCTCGAAGTCTCATCACTGGGACAGCCAGCTGTTTACTGTTTACCTGTGCTGCACTTTACTATGTGCATCTTGAATTATACTTTATTAATTATTTATAGTATAATACTTTGATTTATGTACTGTGTGTGATGTGTGTAGTGTGAGTACACAATGGTCCACAGAAACATTGTTTCGTTTAGTTCTATATATGTACAGTCAGGTGGCAATAAATAGAACTTAAAATGGAAGCAAGTGAACCTGTGGGCAAACAGGAAATTGTTCCTCATCATTGAGGAGTCAAGGTTATTGATTTAAAGAAAGATGCTTGTGTGTTGTGTACACTGAAAGGCCATGCTCTAAGTCATTGTTAACTTTTTACCTGAAGGTCCTCTATCAATCGGTTCCCTCAGCACACCATTAACTTGACAATCAGAGGTAGTGATATGTGCTGGATGATTGAGGAAACCTCAGAAAACAAGAATCACTTTCCATATCTCAGGAAGCACCTTTCAGCAAGAGCAGTCGTGAGCGGTAAAAATCCGCCACTGCATCCAACATGCCAACACAGCCTCCACCTGAGTGAGAAAGAAGCAAGTTCAATGACCAAGACCTTACACTCATCACCAAATTCATGGTCAAACCAATAGCAGCGAATCCTGCTCTGGAGACATCGGCAAATAACAGCACTGGAGAAGTACTCCAATGATACCTTTTCAGAATCAGAATCAGGTTTATTGTCATTGACATAAGCCATGAAATTGTTTTTCCCTTCCAGTACAGTGCAGGCAAAACAAATTATTATATGTTACAATAACAGTAAAAAAAATAATGAATAGTGTGAAAGAGGAATAGGGAGGTATTATTGATGGGTTCATGGACCATTCAGAAGACTGGTGAAAGGGAAAAAACTGTTCCTAAAACATTGAGTGTCAGTCTTCAGGCTCCTCTATCTCCTTCTCGATGGTAGTGATGAGATGTGGCATGTCCTGGATGGTGAGGGTTCTCCTTGAGGCACCCCATATGGAAAATGTCTTTGATGATGGGGAGGCATGTGCCCATGATGGAGCTGGCTGAGTCGACACCCTCTGAAGTCTCTTCCGATCCTGTGCCTTGGCAAATCCACACCAGGTGGTGATGCAACCTGTCAGAATGTCTCCACAGTACATCTGTAGAAATTCACTAGTCTTTGGTGACATACCAAATCTCCTCAAACTCCGAATCAAGTGTAGTCGCTGGCAGGCCTTCATCATGATTGCACCAATATGGTGGGCCCAAGATGGATCCTCCGGGGTGTCGATGCCCAGGAATTTGAAACTGCTCACCCTTGCCACTGCTGACCTCTCACTGAGGACTGATGTGTGCTCCCTGACTTGCCCATCCTGAACTCCACAATGGATCCCTTGGTCTTGCTGATGCTGAGTGCAAGGTCAATGTTAAGATACCATTCTACCAGCCAGTCTATTTCACTTCTTCTCGTCACCGTATGAATTTCTGTCAACAACAGTGCTGTCATCGGTGAATTTATTGACATTGTTTGAGGTGTGCCTTGCCACACAGTCATGCAGCAGAGTAGTGGGCTAAGCATGCGTCCTAGAGGTGTGTCTGTGTTGATTGTCAGCAAGGAAGACTGCATTGGCACTTCTTCCTGCACCTGTGATGAACTCGTTGACTTCACCACTTTGCCTTTAACTTCCACCCTGCCCTCAAATTCACCTGGTTCATTTCCGACACCTCCCTTCCCCTTCATGATTTCACTATTTCTATCCCTGAAGACAGTTCATCAACCGATGTCTATTACAACCTCATGGACTCTCACAGCTACCTAGACTACACCTCGTCCCACCCCACTACCTGTAAAAACGCCATCCCCTTTTCTCCGTTCCTCCATATCCACCGCATCTGCCCTCAGGATGAGACTTTTCATTCTAGAACAAATGAGATGTCCTTCTTTTTCAAAGAAAGGGCTTCCCTTCCTCCACCATCAATGCTGTCCTCAACCACAGGTCTTCCATTTCATGCACGTCGGCTCTTACCACCCTATCAGGAATAGGGTTCCTCTTGTCCTCACCTACCACCCCATCAGCCTCCACGTCCAGCATGTAATTCTCCAAAACTTCCACCACCTCCAACAGGATCCCACCATCATGCACGTCTATCCCTCCCCCCCACCCCACTTTCTGCTTTCCGCAAAGATCACTCCCTATGTGACTCCCTTTTCCATTTGTCCCTCTTCCTGGCACTTACCCTTGCAAGCAGAACAAGTGCTACACCTGCCCTATACCTCCTCCCTCACTATCACCCAGGGCCCTAAACAGTCCTTCCAAGTGAGGCAAAACTTCACCTGTGAATCTGTTGGGGTCATTTACTGTGTTCGGTGCTCCCGGTGTGGCCTTCTGTATTTCGGTGAGACCCGATGTATATTGGGAGTCTGCTCCACCAAGCATCTATGCTCCATCCGGCAGAACAAGCAGGATCTCCCAGTGCCCACCCATTTTAATTCCACTTCCCATTCCTATTCCAGTATGTCCATCCATGGCCTCCTCCACTGCCGTGATGAGGCCACACTTAGGTTGGAGGAGCAACACCTTATATTCCGTTTGTCATGATGGCATGAACATTGATTTCTCCAACTTCTGGTACTGACCCTCAACACCCCCCCCTTCATTTCCCAACTCCTTTTCCCTCTCTCACCTCAACTCAGCAATCAACATCCCAGCTCTTTACTTCATCCCTCTCCCTCCAGGTTTCACATATCACCTGGTGGTTCTCTTTCCCCTCCCCCCACCTTTTAAATCCCATCAGTTTTTCTCCAGTCTTGCCAAAGGGTTTTGGCCCAAAACATTGACTGTACTCTTTTCCATAGATGCTGCCTGGCCTATTGAGTACCTCCAGCATTTTGTGTGTGGTGTCCGCAAGGAGGAGATGTTACCACAAATCCATACGGACTGTGATTTCTGGATGAGGAAGTCAAGAATCCAGTTGCCGGGGAGGTACAGAAGCCGAGGTTTGGAAGCTTTTTGATTAGTACTGAGGGGATGATGGTGCTGAATGCTGAACTGCAATCAATAAACAGCAGCCTGACACACAGTAAGCATTACTATTGGCCGGCTGGTCCAAAGTCCAGTGGAAAGCCAGAGAAACTGTATCAGTTGTAGATCTGTTGTGACAGTCAGCAGATTGCAGTGAGTCCGGGTCCTTGCTTAGACAGTAGTTAATTCTAGCCATGACCCACCTCGCAAAGCATTTAATCGCAATAGGTATGAGTGTTACTGGACAATTGTCACTGAAGCAGCTCACCATGCTCTTCATGAGCAACAGCATGATTGACGGCATTTGGAAGCAGGTGCAAATCTCCAACTGCCAGAGTGAGAGTTTGAAGATGTCCTTGAACATTTCAGCTGGCTGGTTGGCTCAGGTTTTCAATGTCCTGCCAGGTACACCATCAGCGTCTGATACTTTTCAGGGGTTCACCATCTTTAAAGATACTCTGACATCAACTTCTGACACAGAATCTCAAGGTCACCAGATACTGTGGGGATTCGCACAAGTTTAGTTTACTTTCCCTTTCAAAGCATGCATAAAAAATATCGAGCTCATCAAAGAGTAAAGCCTCACTGTCAATTACGCTGTGAAGTTTCTCCTTATAGGAAGTAATGGCATAGAAATCCTGCCACAGCTGTCACACATCTGATTGTGTCTCTAGCTTCACACAAAATGGCCTTTGTGTTATCACAATGGCCTTTCGTAGGTTGTACCTGGACTTCTTGTAGGGTTCTGGATTGCTGGCCTCAAACTTCACAAATCTATCTCGTAATTCATCCACAGCTACTGGTTTGAGACAGACACTGTATTGAGGGACAGACTGACTAATGTCTGCATCCTCTTCCAGACCAACACCACCAACATCATGGCTCTAACTGAGCTCAACTAGCTCCACCTGACATCAGATTCCAGAAACAGGTACTCTATTCAAAGCTCCATCGGAGTTTCAAGGATATTCTCAAGAAGGTTCCTCAAGAATCTGAAACATGGAAATCCACAACATTTCCAATGGATCAGAAGAATCTGAAAGGGCACTGAGGATGGGAAGAGGCAAAAACCAAATGCAAATGATAGGAGGAGAAGTAGGTGGTGCTAAGACACGTTGATTCATAGCAAGCTACTCTCTGCAGATCTACTCATTGCTTCTACTATAATTATTCTACTCTTAAATCCAAATTCTATGATTCCAAGAATTGCTAATAATATACTTTTAAATCCACTCACAGTTTGTGTGTATGTCTAACCCTCTGGAGCCTATGACAACTGACCCATTTCCAGCTCCCACAGGGAACAGACCAGCAAGGCCTTGGAAGGTCACATTCGTGTGACCTACACAGAGTGAAGATCTGATCTGACAGAGTCCCTGCCACTGAGATTTAACTCTCTCTTTTCTCCCTTTCCATGAGAAGAAAGTACATACCACCAGGCTCAAGGACATCTACTATTCAAAGATTCAAAAAAACTTTATTGTCATTCTAACCGTACATCAGCTCTGCTCTTGTAGGCCTATTGAATGTTCCCCTTGTGCGATAATAATGGACTCATAACATCACAATCTACCTCACCATGGCCTTGCATCTTACTGACTGCTGGAATGCACTTTCTCTGTAACTGCTTCACTTTATTCTGCATTTTGTTATTGAGTTTCCCTTGTACTACCTCAATGTGTTGATGTGATGAAATGATCCATATATTTTACCTTGGTTTGTGTGACAATAATAAACTCATTTACTAATTTTAGACTGGAACTTATTGAACAACGCATAACAAAAGAAACAACACTTGCTCCACCTGTGGCAGAATCTGAGGTCCCACAATGACCATATCAGCCCCCTTCAGATCTACTGAATTAGAGTGGTGATACAGGTTGCAGAGCCTGCTACCTATGGTCTAAACTCAACACCGGAAATCTAAAGTCATAATATTGATGAATATTGGATTCAAATATGTTATATGATGTCAAGAAGCTAAAAATTAAATGAAAATAAAAGCTACTCAACACATGGAATGTGGAAGGAGGGATTTAAATGTTTTCAACTTGTATCACTGATTTCTCTGAGATACTCCCTATCCCCTTGTATAGACCAAAGATAACTTCCAAAGAAATTATTTCTGTCCTAAATACTATTAAACCAACTTTCAGAAACTGGACCCCTTTCCTTCTAAAGCCAACTTGCTTTACTGTTTGGAGCAAATTGAAGTAGGAGACTTCAACTCTACATATTGGTGCATTTGACTAGGGGTTCTCAATATCAAAATATCCGAACTGGGAAAACAGCTTTCAATAAACACCTGGACTGAAATGATATACTGTAACTAGAAGAACATTGCATCAGCAAGGAATTAGAAATGATTGTCTGAGCCTGAAAATACAAATCAAAGGATAAGGTTACGTTAAGTCTCCACTAGCTCCAACACTGCTTTTCTAAGGAGAGTGGTGGGTGTTTGTTTCTGTTCCATAGTCACGGTCTTTCATTGTTCTTTCTTTCCCCTCCCCGGAGAAAGTATGGTTGCTGTGTGTTTCATGGGGGGAGACGGCTGCTGATGTTGAAAAACAGTGGAAGGTCTAGATTGATGCTTTGGGTATGACTGGGATGGGGCAAGGCTGACTGCATAGATGTTTTTTTCCCACTGGTTATTTTAGTATGCTTACTTGTACAAATGAAATAACTGTTGGGCAGTCATTGAATTGTGCAATATTTAAAGGTGTTCCCCTAAAGAATGCTATTACAGAGCCTTGGAGTCATGTAGGACCAACGCAGGTCCTTTGGCTCAAATGGTCAATGCTGAACAAGATTCCCATGTAAGCTGGTAACCCATTTGCTCCCATTTGGCATATATTCCACTAACCCTGCCTATCCATGTCCCCATCCAAGTACCTTTAAATGTTGCTAATGTACCTATCTCGGACACTTCCTCCAGCAGCTCATTCCATATACCGACAACTGTCTTGATTGTTTTACCATCTGTATTACTGATCCATTGGTCATGTTCAGTGCCACCAACAGCACACAATGCACATTTGATATTACTTACCTGACATTCCATGATATTTGCCGGAATTATGAAGGGCACAGGTTTTGACTCTGAGCCTGGTTTCATTTAAGGCCTGTGTAACTGAAGAGGCTTGTTTCAATCTGGATTGCACCAAGTTCAAACAGACCTATTCAGTAACGCTTTAGATACTGTTGGGGGGGGGGATGACCCACTGGGGGATGCCGCAGAGACCTGGTCTCTGGCACTGAGTGTGTTTCGGTGGCTCAGAAGGGAAGGGCGGAGAATGGAGAGAAGGGAAAGGAGGAGAAGGGAGAGAAGGGAAGTACAGTAGTGATAGGGAATTCCATAGTTACAGACAAGAGATTCTGTTGATGTAAAAGAGACATCCAGATGGTAAGTTGCCTCCCAACTCGCAGGGTCAGAGATGTCTCAGATTGGGCCCAAAGCATTCTAAATGGGGAGGGTGAACAGTTGGAAGTTATGGTACATATTCGAACTAATGACATAGGTAAGGAAGGGAGGAGGACCTGAAGAGAGAATATAATATGTTAAGTAGAAGGCTGAAAAGCAGGACCTCAAGGGTATTAATCTCTGATTTGCTGCCAGTTCCAATGTCAGTGAGAATAAGAATAGGAAGATTTGCCAGATGAATGCGTGGCTGAGGCATTGGTGCAAGGAGCAGGGTTTCAGATTTCTGGATCATTGCGATCTCTTCTGGGGACGGTATGACCTGTACAAAAAGGACAGGTTACACATGAACACAAGGTGGACTAATATCCCTGTAGGCAGGTCTGCCAGAGCTGTTGGGGAGAGTTCAAGCTAAGCTGGCAGGGGTATAGAAACTGGAGTGATGGTGCTGAGAATGGTGTGGTTGGTGGTTGAGAATCAGAGTCAGAATCCGGTTTAACATCATGGCATATGTTGTGAAATTTGTTCCTGAATCGCAGAGTGTGTGCCTTCAGGCTTCTGTACCTCCTTCCTGATGGTAACAATGAGAAGGGGACATATCCTGGGTGATGGGGGTTCTTAATAATGGATGATGCCTTTCTGAGGCACAGCTCCTTGAAGATGTCTTGGATACTCTGGAGGCTAGTACCCATGATGGAGCTGACAACTTTCTGCAGCTTCTTTCAATCCTGTACCAAGTAGTGATGCAGCCTTTCAGAATGCTCTCTACGGTATATCTGTAGAAGTTTTTGAGTGTTTTAGCTGGCAAACCGAATCTCCTCAAACTCCTAATGAAATACAGTCAGTGTTTTGCATTCTTTATAGCTGCAATGTGTAGCGAGACTGTGAGGAAGGACAGGCAGCTTATAGGGCAAAATTACAGTCATTGCATTGGATTGAAGTGTAATATTTGGGGGATAACGCAAAAACAGTGATGAATATAGGACTGAAGATGTTATACCTGAATGCACACAGAATATGGAATAAGGTAGATGATCTTGTAGCATGGTTAGAGATTGGCTGGTATGATATGGGGATCACTGATTCATGGCTAAAAGAAGATCATAGTTATGAGCTTAACGTCCAAGAATACAAATTGTATTGAAAAAACAGGCAGATAGGCAGAGGGGGTGGGTGAGTCTATTGGTAAAAAATAAAATAAAATCGTTGGAAAGAGGTGATATAGGATTGGAAGACATACAATCCTTGTGGGTAGAGTAATCCTTGTGGGTAGAGTTAAGAAACAGCAAGAGTAAAAAGACTGATGGGAATTACATACGGGCCTCCGAACAGTAGTCAAAATGTGGGCTATAAATTACCAAGAGAGATAGAAAAGGCATGTAAACAAGGGCAATGTTATGATAATCATTGAGAATTTCAATAAGCAGGTAGATTGGGAAAGGCAGTTGGTACTAGATCCCAAGAGAGGGTATTTGTATAATGCCTACAAGATAGCTAGTTAGACCAGCCTCCAGTTGAGCCCACTAGCAAAAAGGCAATTCTGGAACAGGTGTTCTGTAATGAATTAGATTTGATTAGGGAGCTTATGGTAAAGGAACCCTTAGGAAGTAGTGATCGTAATATGATAGAATTCACTCTACCATTTTAGAAGGAGAAGCGAAAGTCAGATTAATCAGTATTGGAGTGGAGTAAAAGGAGATACAGAGGCCTGAGAGAGGAGCTGGCCAAAGTTGTTTGGAAGAGGATATTAGCAGGTATGATGGCAGAATATAGCAATGGCTAGATTTCTGGGATCAATTCAGCAGGCGCAGGACAGATGCATCCCAAAAAAGAAGTATTCTAAAGGAAGGATGAGGCAATCATGGCTCACAAGGAAGTCAAAGGCAACATAAAGCAAAAGAGAGGGCATATAATATAGCAAAATTTCGTGGGAAATTAGAGGACTGGGAAGGTTTTAAGGACCAGCAGAAGGCAACAAAAAAAATATGGAGATGAAAGATGAAATATGAAGGTAAGCTATCCAATAATATAAAAGAGGAAGCAAAAATTTTTTTCAGATACGTAAGGAGTAAAAGAAAGGTGAAGGTAGATATCAGGCAGCTGGAAAATGACACTGGAGAGTTAGTAATGGAGGACAGAAAGATATTGAATGAACTTCGTAAGTATTTTGCATCAGTCTTTATTGTGGAAGACACCAGCGGTATCCCAGAAACTTGAGAGTGTCAGGGGCAGAAGTGAGTGTAGTTGCTATTACTAATGAAAAGGTGCTTGCTTGGGAAGCTGAAAGGTATGAAGGTAGATACGTCACCTGGACCAGATGGACTACACCCCAGGATTCTGAAAGAGGTAGATGATGATATTGTAGAAGCATCCATAGTGATCTTTCCATAATCACCTGATTCTAGAATGGTTCCAGACAACTGGGAAATTTTAAATGTCACTCCACTCTCTAAGAAGAAATGAAATTATAGTCCATTACTTGGAGGTACATAATAAAATTGGCCAGAGTCAGCATGGTTTCATTTGGGGAAATCTTGACTGTTGGAATTCTTTGAGGAAATAACAGGTAGGATATTCAAAGGAGAGTCAGTTTGTTTACTTGGATTTTCGGAAGTCCTTTGATAAGGTGCCACGGTAGTGTACAGGTTTGTGTGATGCTATTCCAGCTTGGAGCATGGGAGTTCGGAATTAAGTTCTAGCATTTTCTGTAAGAAAGTTTGTACACTATTCCCATGTCCACTTGGCTTTCCTTCTGGTGCTACAGATTCCTCCCAGAGTCCAATCACAGACCGGCTAGTAGGTTAATAGCCATTGCAGAAGAACAGAAGTGCCTGTCTTCACTGTGTCTCCAAATAAAATAAATCATTATTAAGAACCCATGATATACAACAGGAAAGATACTAGCATGGATAGAAGATTGACAGACTGGCAGGAGACAAAGAGTGAGAATAAGTGTGAGGCCTTTTCTGGTTGGTTGCCAGTGACAAGTGGTGGTCCACAGGGATCAGTGTTGGGACAGTTTCTTTTCATGTTAAATGACAACGATTTGGATTGTGGAACTGTTGGCTTTGGGGCCAAGTTTGCGAATGCGATGGAGCTAGGTGGAGGGGCAGGTAGTTCTGAAGTAGCAAGAAGTCTGCAGAAGGACTTAGACAAATTAGGAAAATGGGCAAAGAAGTGGAGATGGAATACAGTGTAGAGAGGTGTATGATGATGCATTTTGGTAGAATGAATAAAGGTGTAGGCGATATTCTAAATGAGGAGAAAATTCAAAAATCAGAGATGCAAAGCGATTTAGGAGTCCTCTTGCAGGATTCTCTAAAGGTTAACTTGCAGACTAAGTCGGTGGTAAGGAAGGCAAACATAATGTTAGCATTCATTTTGTGAGGAATAGAATATAAAAACAAAGATGTGATGCTAGGGACTTATAAGGTATTGGTCGGACTACACTTGGAGTATTGTGAGCACGTTTGGGTGCCTTATCAAAAAAAAATATCTGCTGATGTTGGGCAGGGTCCAGAGGAGATTCATGAGAATGATTCCAAGAATGAAAGGGTTAATGTATAAGGAGTGTTTGATGACCGAGGGCTGTACTTGCTGGAGTTTAGAAGAATGGGAGGGCGGGGGGGGGGGTGAATCTTACTGAAACATATCAAATATTAAAAGGCCTAGATACAGCCGAGTGGGTGTGGAGAGGATGTTTCCTGTAGTGGAGGAGTCTAGGACCAGAGGGCACTTAGAACAGAAGGATGCCTATTTACATAAAGAAATGAGGAGGAATATCTTTAGCCAGAGGGTAGTGAATCTGTGGATTACATTGTTACAGACAGCTGTGGAGACCAAGTGTATACTTAAGTCAGAGGTCAATAGGTTCTTGATAGGTCAGGGTATTAAAGGTTACAGGGAGAAGGCAAGAGAATGTGGTTTAGAGGGATAATAAATAGCTATGATGGAATAGTAGAGCAGACACGATGGGCAAATGGCCTAATTCTGCTCCTATGTCTTATGCCCAGGGATTCTGACACATCTTCCCGAATAGGTCATTCTTTTGTAAGGTGAGTTCCTGTTAACAGTCTTTTCACATTCTCAGAGATCACTCCCACATTTCCCAATGCACCATCGCGTGACTGAAATCCATTCTCTGGAGATATTTTTCATAGACGCTTGTTTAGCCACCCTCTGTCTCACAAACTTTTATGAGCATCGTGTCAGCCCACCACCTCCTCCCCAAGATCTTCTCTGAAATGTTCCCAGTTGTTTTCTGACACCTTGACCTTCCGTCATTCCCTCACTCTCTACATCCTCCTTCTGATCTCCTCTGCTCAATCTCCAGCTACTATCAATCTTCTCCTTAGTTCATACATCTTCCTGCCAGGATCTTTGCCCCCTTGCAACCTCTTTCTCTACTATCTCACCCCCTTCCCCTCCCCAGTCCTAACATCCTTCCAATTCTGTGTCCTCTCTTTTCCACTTTGATCTTTATTCCCTCCCAGTCATGGACCCAAACTTGCCGAGTCTCCTCACAAAATCACTCCAATTTTCTCCCAACTCTCTGCTCATTCCCCCCGCACCATACTTCCCTTAGTTTCTCTTGCTTCAACTCTTCAATACACTAATGAGTTCTTAACCACAGAATGTTAAAGGATAACTATCCTGCTGTAACCTCTCTGAAATAGCTAACAGTTTACCACCTCCTTTTTCTACTAGTAATTCAGCTGGAAAGAGTGCAGAGATTTACTCGAGGGTTGACAGGACTCAAAGGCCTAGTTTGTAATAGGCTGGGTTGATCAGACCCAAAGGACCCAAACCAATTTCAGTGACCAGGAGTGTGGTAATAGCTGGACAAGTACAACAAAGTAACTTCAGCCTAATTTATTCCCCTAAAATAGAAAGCACAAATAAACCACACTAAATACTGCATAGTAAGATACAAAGATTTCCACAAAGATTTCGTGACTCATGATTCTTAGTCTCCACTTGTTTGTTGCTGTCATTGGGGACATGATTGTCACTGCTGTCAGGGGAACTCCAAATTCTGTCTTGTGAAATCACCCTGGGTTCATCCTAGGCACTGATTGATCAAGATTCCTCGGTCTAGGTGAAGTTCCAAGACCCAAGCGAAAGGTGCCTTAATATGAGAGTGACATAGTTAATTCAGAAACAAAGGTTCTGAACTTAAAGAGGGGTAACTTTGAAGGTATGAGACGTGAATTAGCTAAGATAGACTGGCAAATGACACTTAAAGGATTGACGGTGGATATGCAATGGCAAGCATTTAAAGGTTGCATGGATGAACTACAACAATTGTTCATCCCAGTTTGGCAAAAGAATAAATCAAGGAAGGTAGTGCACCCGTGGCTGACAAGAGAAATTAGGGATAGTATCAATTCCAAAGAAGAAGCATACAAATTAGACAGAGAAAGTGGCTCACCTGAGGACTGGGAGAAATTTAGAGTTCAGCAGAGGAGGACAAAGGGCTTAATTAGGAAGGGGAAAAAAGATTATGAGAGAAAACTGGCAGGGAACATAAAAACGGACTGTAAAAGCTTTTATAGGTATGAAAAAGGGAAAGAATGGTAAAGACAAATGTAGGTCCCCTGCAGATAGAAACAGGTGAATTGATTATGGGGAGCAAGGACATGGCAGACCAATTGAATAATTACTTTGGTTCTGTCTTCACTAAGGAGGACATAAATAATCTTCCAGAAATAGTAAGGGACAGAGGGTCCAGTGAGATGGAGGAACTGAGCGAAATACATGTTAGTAGGGAAGTGGTGTTAGGTAAATTGAAGGGATTGAAGGCAGATAAATCCCCAGGGCCAGATGGTCTGCATCCCAGAGTGCTTAAGGAAGTAGCCCAAGAAATAGTGGATGCATTAGTGATAATTTTTCAAAACTCGTTAGATTCTGGACTAGTTCCTGAGGATTGGAGGGTGGCTAATGTAACCCCACTTTTTAAAAAAGGAGGGAGAGAGAAACCGGGGAATTATAGACCGGTTAGCCTAACGTCGGTGGTGGGGAAACTGCTGGAGTCAGTTATCAAGGATGTGATAACAGCACATTTGGAGAGCGGTGAAATGATCGAACAAAGTCAGCATGGATTTGTGAAAGGAAAATCATGTCTGACGAATCTCATAGAATTTTTTGAGGATGTAACTAGTAGAGTGGATAGGGGAGAACCAGTGGATGTGGTATATTTGGATTTTCAAAAGGCTTTTGACAAGGTCCCACACAGGAGATTAGTGTGCAATCTTAAAGCACACGGTATTGGGGGTAAGGTATTGGTGTGGGTGGAGAATTGGTTAGCAGACAGGAAGCAAAGAGTGGGAATAAACGGGACCTTTTCAGAATGGCA
This sequence comes from Mobula hypostoma, assembly GCF_963921235.1. Lineage (NCBI taxonomy): Eukaryota > Metazoa > Chordata > Chondrichthyes > Myliobatiformes > Myliobatidae > Mobula > Mobula hypostoma. The sequence continues at coordinate 51,011,854 of NC_086113.1, read as the reverse complement.
GGCGGTGACTAGTGGGGTACCGCAAGGCTCAGTGCTGGGACCTCAGTTGTTTACAATATATATTAATGACTTGGATGAGGGAATTAAATGCAGCATCTCCAAGTTTGCGGATGACACGAAGCTGGGTGGCAGTGTTAGCAGTGAGGAGGATGCTAAGAGGATGCAGGGTGACTTGGATAGGTTGGGTGAGTGGGCAAATTCATGGCAGATGCAATTTAATGTGGATAAATGTGAAGTTATCCACTTTGGTGGCAAAAATAGGAAAACAGATTATTATCTGAATGGTGGCCGATTAGGAAAAGGGGAGGTGCAACGAGACCTGGGTGTCATTATACACCAGTCATTGAAAGTGGGCATGCAGGTACAGCAGGCGGTGAAAAAGGCGAATGGTATGCTGGCATTTATAGCGAGAGGATTCGAGTACAGGAGCAGGGAGGTACTACTGCAGTTGTACAAGGCCTTGGTGAGACCACACCTGGAGTATTGTGTGCAGTTTTGGTCCCCTAATCTGAGGAAAGACATCTTTGCCATAGAGGGAGTACAAAGAAGGTTCACCAGATTGATTCCTGGGATGGCAGGACTTTCATATGAAGAAAGACTGGATGAATTGGGCTTGTACTCGTTGGAATTTAGAAGATTGAGGGGGGATCTGATTGAAACGTATAAGATCCTAAAGGGATTGGACAGGCTAGATGCAGGAAGATTGAAGATTGTTCCTGATGTCGGGGAAGTCCAGAACGAGGGGTCACAGTTTGAGGATAGAGGGGAAGCCTTTTAGGACCGAGATTAGGAAAAACTTCTTCACACAGAGAGTGGTGAATCTGTGGAATTCTCTGCCACAGGAAACTGTTGAGGCCAGTTCATTGGCTATATTTAAGAGGGAGTTAGATATGGCCCTTGTGGCTACGGGGATGAGGGGGTGTGGAGGGAAGGCTGGGGCGGGGTTCTGAGTTGGATGATCGGCCATGATCATAATAAATGGTGGTGCAGGCTCGAAGGGCCGAATGGCCTACTCCTGCACCTATTTTCTATGTTTCTATGTTTCTATAAATAGAGATTCAATCCACAAACTTCCCATTAATTTTTGCTTTATTATATGCCCTGTCTTTTGCTTTTATGCTGATTTTGATTTCACTTGTCAGCCATGGTTATATCACCTTGCTGTTAGAATACTTCTTCTTTGGAATGTATCTATCCCATGCCTTCTGGATTGCACCCAGAAACCCCAGTCATTGCTGCTCTGCTGTCGTCCCTGCTAGTGGCCAGCTGCTCTCTCATATATGTGGTGATTCGTGTAAACTCTGCACATGGGTACCGTGTGAGTTGCTTTTGCAGATGTTTCCAAATCCCATCTCACTCTGTCTGGAATACTAGGATTCGTGTGGAGGCTTACTTGAAGAAATTAAACTGTTAAGTACCAGTCTCATTTTTATCTATCATTGTCTTAGAACCTGAGGTGATCTGTCTCCTCAAAATTGCACTGTGAAAGAACATTGCATTGTGAGAGGCCGACGGCAGTGCACGCAGCCTCTCCGGTGAGAGATATCTGTAATCTGTCAAGTAGGGGACTGTGCACAATTCTGATTTGATGGAGACGGACATGAGAGTACGGAGGAACATCTGGAAAACTTCTGAAATGCCCGCTTCACTGCCACTGCTACTGTGTGGTAACCGGAATCTCCGGAGCAGAAGGCCCGGAAATCCTCGGCTTTGCGTGTTTCAGCAGCCAGGGCGAGGTTGAAGGCACTCGGGAGGCTGCATCGGAGTGGCTGGTTGGAGGCTCGAAGTTTTCGGACAGATGGACTCAGTGTCGGCTGTGGTCGGCTGCTTCCAAGGCATCGGCTGTTGACGGTGCCTGGAGGTTTATGGCAGGGAGTTTCTTCCTTTTACCGCCTGCTATCGGGGACTCGGGAGTTGATTGACTCGGGGACTTTGAGACTATTTTTCCCGTGCCCATGGTTTGTTCTTCATCAAATTATGGTATTGCTTTGCACTGCTGTAACTATATGTTATAATTATGTGGTTCTGTCAGCATTAGTCTTTGGTTTGTCCTGTTTTCTGTGATATCACTCCGGAGAAACATTGTATAATTTCTTAATGCAGGTATGCATTTCTAAATGACAATAAAAGAGGACTGAGTGTTCTCATAATCTAAACATTATGATAAAACATCTTTGGTTGGGGATCGAGTAGTACAGGATCTGACACTCTCTCACCAAAACCGAGTCCTTTTTGTCAGATAGTTCGAGAGTGTCATAGGCAGAATCAAGTGCAGTTGCTATTACTAGGGAGAAGGTGCTTGGGAACCTGAAAGGCTGAAAGTAGATAAGTCACCTGGACCAGATGGTTCTTAAAGAGGTAGCTGAAGAGATTGTGGGGGCATTCGTAATACTCTTTCAAGAATCACTAGATTCTGCCATGGAGGACTGGAAAATTGCAAATGTCACTCTACTCTTCAAGAAGGGAGGAAGCCAGTTATCCTGACCTTAGTGGTTGGGATGGTATTGGAGTCAATTGTTAAGGATGAGGTTTCGAGGTACTTGGAGGCACATGATAAAATGGGCCAAAAAGGTGTCATACATGAGGCTGCTTAGCAAGATAAAAGTCCACAGTACTACAGAAAAGATACTAACATGGATAGAGCATTAGCTGATGGACAGACGGGAATAAAGGGAGCCTTTTCTGATTGGTTGCCAGTAACTAGTTGTGCTCCGCAGGGGTCGGTGTTGGCACTGATTCTTTTTATGTTTTATGTCAATGATTCGGATGATGGAATTGATGGCTTTGGGGACAAGTTTGAAGACGATATGAAGATAGGTAGAGGGACAGGTAGTGTTGAGAAAGCCAGGATGCTGCAGAAGGACTTAGACAGATTAGGAGAATGGGCAGCTGGAATGCAGTGTCCGGAAGTATATGCTCATGCACTTTGGTAAAAGGAATAAAAGTGTAAACTATTTTCTAAGTGGGAGAAAATTTAAAAATCTGAGGTACTTGCTGGAATTTAAAATTTTGAAAGACCTAAATAGAGTGGATGTGAAGAGCATATTTCCTATAGTGGCAGAGTCTAGGACCAGAAAGCACAAACTCAGAATAGAGGAACGTCCACTTAGAACAGAAATTAGGAGGAATTTCTTTAGCCAGGAGGTGGTGAATCTATTGAATTTTTACCACAGGTGGCTGTGGAGGCCAGATCATTGAGTGTATTTAACATGGAGGATAGATTCTTGGTAAGTCAGGGAGTGAAATGTTATGGGGAGAATGGAGTTGAGAGAGAAATGGAAGCGCCATGATGAAATGGCAGAGGAGACTTGAAGGACCAAATGACCTAATTCTGCTCCAAAGTGCTATGGTTTTATGGCTTGTATCCCAAGAATTTTACACCAGATATGTCAGCTAGCTGCAATTTTGGGGTGATTTAATTTAACGAATCATTTTAAAGCACCAGATATATCAGAAATTCTCAAACATTCCCGTAGTATGCCTAATTAAAAATATTGGTGTTTGGAGTTAGAATGCAGAACATTCTTTGAATGCTATTTCATGCTTTTGGCATTTCTGCATATTAGTGCAAGTTAAATGAAGTGAGTGTCATAGGCAGGCAGTCATTGAATCACAGAGAATGGAACTTGACCCTTTGACCCTCTAAAATTCATGTCAAACATCAACCACCTATTCGTAATAACCCTACGTTACTCTCATTCTTTTTATTATTTCCACATTCCTATCCACTACTCCCAGATTCTACCGCTCTGATACGCTCTGGGGGCAATCTATCTACCTATCTCTGGGATGTGGCAGGAAACTGGATCACTCAAAGGACACTCACACTGTCACAGTGAGAATGCGCAAACTCCATGCAGATTGCCCCTGAGGTCAGGACTGAACCTGGGTCAATGTCTCTGCAAGGCAGTGGGTCTATTAGCTGCACCACTATGTCGCTGCATACGGTGTGTGAAATCATTGGATAGCTGGGGTGTCAAAGATGTGAAATATTATGCACATTATTTAAATTTTTACAACATATTGAATGAAAAACAATCATGATTATTTTCAGTCGTGTGTTATGAGGAAGAAAAAAATGTCCAGAGTCACTTAGTACTATAGTCAAGGGTGTTTATTAAAGGCATCAAAAATCAAACTAACAGTCAGCAAAAAAAATGAAAAGTAATCTGCAAATAGTTACAAAAAGATATAGACCAGAAAACACAATAAATATCTCCATAATATTGTCCAGTGGGAACTCCTAGCAGCTCAATCTCTCTCTGTTGCAGAGAGTGATGAACCCTGTTTATTAGGCCCCAGGACGTACCACAAAGTTAAGCTAAGTCTAGACCCGATATTAGAGTATGATGCACCCCACAATGTGGTTACAATCATATTACAAAATAAACAAAAATATCTACCTTAAGTACAGCATGCAAACAATATATACATATATACACATCCCCATTACTAAATAAATGGAATATTCTGTAGTGTACGGCAGGAAAGGCACCATAAAGCCAACTCTTTAGGCCCCATTAGCAGAATATACCGGGGAGTGAGGGAGAAGGAAGACATTGAAGTGTATACACTTAGCGCACCATCAGCAGAATGACAAGGCAACGTGTGGGTGTGAGTGTGTGTGTGAGTGTGAGTGTGAGTGTGTGTGTGTGTGTGTGTGTGTGTGTGTGTGTGTGTGTATGTAAAGAGTGTGTTTGCTGAGCGCCCGCCGTCACATGGTGCAACGTGAATAACAGATGTATACTAATATATCTTATAAAATCCATTGGACTCCTGTGGACGAGGTGATGTTTATACTGAGTTATCAGTAAAATGCAAGGTCTTTATTCTGTCTCACGTTGAACACTAGGGAATTACCAGCAGTGCAACCGTGTCATAGACTTTTATCTGCCCAAAGTGTGCTCTGTTTGGGAAGAGGATTTTGTTTGCAGAATGTCATGGCATAGTCTGCCATTGATGATAGGCTTGGTAAAATTAGAAGTAATAAATTAAATGTATACCAGATTGGAATGTAGAAAGTGAAATGAGCTATTCATCTTTGCAAACATAGTTCATCAATCAACCTGATTACTGCTATCTGAACACCATTAACCGACTTTCTCTCTCTTTCTGTTCCCTAAAATTGTCACCTAACGAATATCGGTTCATCTCACTTTTGAAATTATTGAATCTCAAGCACATTTTTATGAGAAGAACTTGAAACTGTCACTATCCAATTTGTGAAAAGGTTTATTCCCCTTTGTAATGAAATTCCCTTCCCCACCAGAGAATATGGCTTGGCTCCTGCAGGGTAACGTAATTGGTGGTTATGTAGATAATTCGCAACCACTGATACTGAGTTGGGGTTCACTTTAAGAGGTGGGTCTTACATAATGACATAATTAGGTAAAGGGTTTTACTGTGCTGATGTTCAGGCTTTGGAGTTCAATAAAATGTGTTATTTTTTTATGAAACATAAAACGCCTCACATCATTTTATTTGCAAAAACCTACAGTGGTGACCCTGATGCTCCAGGGCGATTCCAGAGTTAGTGAACCTGTTGGCCAACACAATTGCTTTGGAACGGCTGGAGTTTTGGGAGCAAAACTTGGTTTATACAACTGGGGTCCAACTTGCACTGCAAGAAATCGTCACCGATGACACTAAATTTTTTTATGTGGTAGTATCGCTTAATAATCCCATGGCTGCAAGAGTGCAGAGTCTACTAGAACACCCACCAGAACACAATAAATACCAATGACTGAAAAATCACCTTTTTGGAGACTTTTGGACTAATGACGTCTAAGTGCGCCAACCAGTTGTTCTCCTTGACAACCCTCAGCGATGCCAAGCCTTCAGAGCTAATGGACCACATGCTGTCTCTCCTGGGAAATCTCCATCCTTGTTTTATTTTTAAAGAACTCTTCATGCAGCAAATTCCTAATCAAGTTCACATATCCCTCACTAATGTATCTGTGAAGGACTATAGGGAGCTTGCTAAAATGGCTGATAATCTATACTCAGTCGGGTGGCAGTACACCACTCCTACTCCATTCTCTACCTCAATAAGCGTGGTCAACAAGGACCCAACATAAGGACGCCTGTGGCTGCAAAACAGATAATGCCAGGCCTGAATTTTCACTATGCTTACTTTGGTACGAATGCTAGGAAGTGCCAACCACTTTGCAACTTCAACAGTGCCAGCATATGGGGACATCAGTGAATACCATGGGTTCCAGCTGCCAGGTTTGTCTACTGTTCAGTGTGGACACCCTTTGAGGGCAATGCCTTCTGTGTGACACTGGTGTTTAAGTGAGTGTGCTGCCAGCATCAGTTAGTGATAAGAAGGCAAAGAGCAATGAAACCTCACTGGAGGCTGCCAATGGCCGCAGGATCCAGACCTACGGGACACGATGGGTGACACTCTGCTTCAGTGGGTGACGCTACACATGGGATTTCATCCGGGCTAAAGTGGCTAGACCGCTGTTCGGTGCAGATCTACTATGTGCCCAGGGTCTATTTGTTGATCTTAAGAACTGCCGACTTGTAGATGTCGAGGACTTTGGCTCATTACCCTGCTCCCCCAGTAAATTCCTCACAACGACTCTGTCAAGCATGTGCAACACTGCATGTGAGTTTCCTCGACTGCCGGGTGAATTCCCAGACCTCACCAAGCCCACACTCTCCACAACAGTCACAAAACATAGGGTCGAGCACCACATTTCCACAACTGGCCCGCCAGTCCATGCCCGCGTGCTTAGACTGGACCTAGAAATACTGGCAACTGCGAAGGCTGAGTTTCCAAAGTCGATCTAGTTAGTAGCTACCATCAGGTGCCTGTGTGCTTGGAGAACATTCCCAAAATGACTGTGATAACCCCGTCTGGCCTGAGCCTGGACGTGTTTCGGTAGATTGCCTTAAACCGGCTCACCAAGTCCTGGAGGATTCCGCTACCATCCCCCTGCCATCACGACGTGGCCATGAGCATGTCAACATACCTTTGGACAAGCCAGAGGCACCTGCTGTTCCTCCATCCATGGGACACAGGACCTGCCAGGTGGCTTGTCCGAGCTCCAGACTGGCTCACAATGCCAATTTTAGTGAATTGTGGGGGTGCCTGTGTAGGGTAACGGAATTGGTGGAAAGGTACATAATTCACAACCACTGACATTGATTTGGGGTTTCACTTTAAGAGGCAGGTCTGATGTGATGATGTAATTATGTAAAGGGTTTTTCGCGGCTTAGTGTTCAGGTTTTGAAGTTCAATAAAATGTGTTATGGTTTTTTCTGAAACATTAATGCCTCACATCAGTTTATTTGAAAAAACCTACACTCTAATCATATCATCAATTTAATAAACTAGAAACAAGACTATTAATGGGAAGAAATCATAGGGATGGAAAATAGAGCAAATTATGTTTTGAATTCACTTTACTGCATTTATTTTCACAACACACCGAGGATGCTAACTTGTACAGAATGTTGACACTAACCATTCATTAGATTGCTGCCTGACACAAGCAAAATCTCTATCTAAGCAAAGACATAACAGAAGTTTCCGTGCTGTATTTTTCTATGACTCTATGGGTCGATAGGAGCAGTCAGTTTAAATGGCTCAGCAGGGACTGGATGGGGTGAATGGCCTGTTTATGTACTGTATTTCTCTATGACTCTTTGACTCTAAAAAGGTTCCTCACCAAGTTATCTTCTCTGAGGCATTAAAGTATGAGGCAGATCGTTAACATCTTTGAGTAGTATTTATTTTGTTCCAACACAAACTGAATGTTGATCTTTCAGATTGAAGTTTCTATTTATGCAGATAATTGTAAAAACATAAATAAAAGTACTTAATTATTCCTTAAATGCTTTTATGTGTCCTGGACTATTACAAGATGCTACATATTGCATGTACAAATTTATAGTGCTTCCTCCTTCTTTTCATCTGCTTCTCTAGTTTTCTTTCCCTTTTTTCTTCTTTTGTTGCTTTTCCAAAGTCTAAGCAAGATGTGATTGAGCCAGAGAGGGTGCAGACAAGATTCACAAGTTTGCTACCACGACTAGGGGGCTTAAGCCATAAAGAGAGATTGAATAAGCTTGGACTGTTTTCTCTGGAATGAAAGTGACTGAGGGGTGGCCTTATAGAGGTTTACTAAATCATAACGGGTATCTAGAAAGTGGCTGTTCACATTCTTTTTCCCAGGGTAGAGAAGTCTAAAATTAGAGAGACATAGGTGGATGGGGGAAAGGTTTAAAGGAGCTATGAGAGACACGTTTCTCATACAAGTGGCAATGGGTATCTAAATCAAGCTGCCAGGGGAAGTGGTAAATGGGGAGGGGTAAAACTACAATGTTTAAAAGACTTTTGGACGGGAACAGTAGATGGATAGGAAAGGTTTCGAGGAATATTGGTCGTAGGCAAATAGGACTAGATCAGCATAGATGAGATGGGCTGAAAGGCCTGCTTCCATTCAATATAACTCGATGATTTTATAATCATATCAACTACCAACCATCACTTCTTGCTAAATCTTTCCTCTTATTCCTTCATTTAAATCAGCCCAAAATCCCAAAACGAAAAAAAAATGTTTCTTATTTTTAGAACCAAACTTCTGTTTGGATTATATTTCAAAATCTTTTCACAGCAACATACCAACGGCTCTGCCATTTGAAAACTAAAGACAGTTGTTTATAACTTTCATGAAGATAATGCTTCTCAGTTCTGATGAGAGGTAAACTTCTACTTACAGTTTTAATTATCTTTATTGAGTAACAGGATGTAAATCAAAAGTATTGCTGACATGTGGAGAGTAAAAGCAGTGGGTTCAGCTGCATAATATTAAACTGCAGTGACAGTCCAACTCACCTGCTCTCATTTGGCGAGTTGTACCAGCTCTCAGCTGGTTCCCCAGATACAGATCTGTGCCAGAGAAGCAAACATTGGCAGGGTGCCCACCTCTCTCTGGCCAATCCCTGAAAAGCATTGGCGGCAAGCCTAAAGAAGTCTAACCTCCAGAGCAGACATAATTTATCCCACCTCACCACCAGCAGAAAGGTGTATACTGCATGGAAACAGCGACTGCAGATATAAACTGGTGACGTGCATTTTAACAGGGAAACATTTATTACAGCATGTGTACTTTCTTGGCTACTGTCAAAAGTTACAAGTAGGAATATATTTAATTATTTTTTCATGTCATTGTTATGAGGTGATTAAATTAGGTGAGTTGTTTATACTTCACCAGAAGATAGAGTGGATGTGGAGAGAATCTTTCCTATGGAAGGGTGAATCTAAGACCAGATAACACAGCCTCAGAATAGAGGGGCAACCTTTTAGAATGGAGGTGATGAACTAGTGGAATGCGTCCCCCAGACGGCTGTGGAGGCCAAGTCATTGGGTATATTTAAAGAGAGTTTGATAAGTGCTTGATTAGTCAGGGCATGAAGGGATACAGGAAGGAGACAGGAGATTGGAGCTCAGAGGGAAAATGCATCAGCCATGATGAAATAGCAGAGCAGACTTGATGGGCAAAATGATCTATTTCTGCTCCTATATCTTATGTTCTTATGGTTTTAAGATTGCTGCTGTCTTCACCAAGACCCTTCCTCTACATTCTTGCACTTTGGGAAAAAAAAGATCTCAAAGTATTCACTGACTCAGTTTGAAGCAATAAGCACAACTTCATTTGTCAGTATTTCATCATCTGTTAGTTTAGGTACTACATCCCAAAAAGATTTATTTTAGAAGGGCTGCGCGGAAGTAATTTCTTACAACCAAGAGCTAAATTGAAGATGCAAACATTAATTTAATTAAGATGTTCCAAAAGCCACCTATTCATCAAGTAGCAAAATTGGCAAAGAAACATGCACTGAGTATTGGAGGGAGTAATTTACTAAGCATACCCTGCAGTCACATAATTACATGTAATTTCACCAGCATAATTAACTAATTTAATTACCACTTCTCAAGAGCATCAATTATTGACATTATAGGGTATTTAGATTTTACACCCAACGTGTACAGCATTTTGAGAAATCCCAGCCTCTGTTTGTTATGCAAGCTTTCAAATGCCTCATTTCTGATTTAAAGCATGCTTATAATGTTAATATTAGTGGCACCGTTTCAATCAGATGTTCCATACAATTAAACCAATGCAAGTACTTTGCAGTTCCTTTTAAAACCAAAACTACATTTTAAGGCATTGTAAATATCTGAACATTCGTTGCAGCCTAATTGTTAAATTTTTAACCAATTAAAACCGGATTTCTTTTTTTTTGCTAACACAGGAGTTTTTTTTTAATTTAAAGCAAGAGTCTCATTAAAAAACTGGTACCAAGTGATGCTCTTCATTTCAACATTCCTCCTTGATTTGGTTTCCTTCTCACAGCTTTCCAGAAGCTTTGTTGGAATGGTGAGAACTGATGGCGATATAATGGGGAGTACATTATTGCCATGGAGGAGTCCCTGAGTCCAATTGAGTGAGGGAGCCAAATTAACATACAAGGCTGAAGTGGCCAGGTTGTTGAAGCATTTGGAATTAATGACTCAATCACCCTGCTGGTGATAATTCAGCTCCGTCCAACTGTTGAGCTCAAGTTGCTTCCAGCCAGTTTCCACTGCTAACATTACAGGCTTTCACTCCTTAAACAAAATAATCTTCAACAGCGAACAGAGAAATGATGTTCAGCATAATTAAATGTCTTTGGAATGTTTTCGCACTAGGGATGTACATCACTCCTTTGTGCTTCAAAGTCCTTCAAGGAGTGATCCTATGAGTAAATTCTACAGCCAGCCTTTCTCAGTGTGCTCAGCCTCCTGCAGGCTAAAAAATGGGAAAAGGATACATGCAGTGGTCCCTTTATGCATTCCTAAAAGAGTGAAGATTCAAGGTTGTTTGAGGGTTTGGGAGGGGAAAGGGGTTGATGAAGGTGTGGTGGTCATTGGTGGCTGATGAATCACAGAAATTGGACAAATGCAAACTAGCAATATTTTAGACACTGCCTCAATAAAGAAGGAACAATTGCACTTGCTCATTTTCCAATTTCACCATCTGACCAGCAAAGTATTTGAAAAACATCTCCTGCCAAAGTTACTTGTGAGATGGAGCCTCTCTATTTCTTATAAAGATTTCACTCCATAATGTTAACAGCAGCAAACAATTTCATTTATGCTGCATCTTTAAATATCCCAAGATGCCACACAAACAGGTTATCAGGCAACTACTGGCACTGAGCCAAAGAATAGAAGAATAGTACTGGGCCAAAGAAATAGGCTTTAATGAGGACCTTACTCCCTGTTGCAGTGCGATTCATGATTCTTTACAGCTTAGCCTCCAGTAGTTGCTGCAACTTAAAAAGAGAGCTCCGGGTGCTTTGAAGGTGATGAGATGATTTATATAGTCCCTCCACAGGCAGCAGTAACATCAGTGGCAAATATTAACACAGCCATAGACAAACTGTCTTGTGTGACTATTTGCCAGTCTGTTGAGAGGCCAGGTAATCAGAATGTGCAAGACTGAATTTTAAAAATCAGATTTAACATAAAAACAGAATAGTACAGCACAGTACAGGCCCTTCAGCCCACAATGTTGTGCTGACCCTCAAACCCTGCCTCCCATATAACCCGCCACTTTAAATTCCTCCATATACCTGTCTACTAGTCTCTTAGTGGGCACGTGGCCAAGTGGTTAAGGCATTGGACTAGCGACCTGAAGGTCGTGAGTACAAGACGCAGCCGAGGCAATGTGTTGTGTCCTTGAGCAAGGCATTTAATCACACATTGCTCTGCGACGACACTGGTGCCAAGCTGTATGGGTCCTAATGCCCTTCCCTTGGACAACATTGGTGTCGTGGAGAGGGGAGACTTGCAGCATGGGCAACTGCTGGTCTTCTATACAACCTTGTCCAGGCCTGCGCCCTGGAGAGTGAAGACTTTCCAGGCGCAGATCCATGGTCTCGCAAGACTAACGAATGCCTTAAGTCTCTTACACTTCACTATTGTATCTGCCTCCAACACTGACTCAGGCAGTGCATTCCACGCACCAACCACTCTCTGAGTAAAAAACCTTCCTCTAATATCCCTCTTGAACTTCCCACCCCTTACCTTAAAGCCATGTCCTCTTGTATTGAGCAGTAGTGCCCTGGTGAAGAGGCGCTGGCTATCCACTCTATCTATCCCTCTTAATATTTTGTATACCTCTATCATGTCTCCTCTCATCCTCCTTCTCTCCAGAGAGTAAAACCCTAGCTCCCTTAATCTCTGATCGTAATTCATACTCTCTAAACCAGGCAGTATCCTGGTAAATCTCCTCTGTACCCTTTCCAATGCATCATTACCTCGCGACTCAAACTCTATCCCTTGACTTATGAAAGCTAACACCACATCAGCTTTCTCAACTACCCTATCTATCTGTGAGGCAACTTTCAGGGATCTGTGGACATGTACCCCCAGATCCTTCTGCTCCTCCACACTACCAAGTATCCTGCCATTTACTTTGTACTCTGCCTTGGAGTTTGTCCTTCCAAAGTGTACCAGCTCACACTTCTACAGGTTGAACTCCATCTGCCACTTCTCAGCCCACTTCTGCATCCTATCAATGTCTCTCTGCAATCTTCGACAATCCTCTGCACTATCTCAACACCACCAACCTTTGTGTCTGCTGCAAACTTGCCAACCCACCCTTCTACCCCAACATCCAGGTCGTTAATAAAAATCATGAAAAGTAGAGGTCCCAGGACCGATCCTTGTGGGACACCACTAGACACAACCCTCCAATCCAAATGTACTCCCTCCACCATGACCCTCTGCCTTCTGCAGGCAAACCAATTCTGAATCCACCTGGCCAAACTTCCCTGGATCCCATGTCTGCTGACTTTCTGAATAAGCCTACCATATAGAACATTGTTAAATGCCTTACTAAAATCCATGTAGATCACATCCACTACACTACCCTCATCTATATGCCTGGTCACCTCCTCAAAGAACTCTATCAGGCTTGTTTGACATGATCTGCCCTTCACAAAGCCATGCTGACTGCCCCTAATCAGACCATGATTCTCTAAATGCCCACAGATTCTATCTCTAAGAATCTTTTCCTACAGCTTTCCCACCACAGACATAAGGATCACTGGTCTATAATTACCCGGACTATCCCTACTACCTTTTTTGAACAAGGGGACAACATTCGCCTCCCTCCAATCCTCCGGTACCATTCCCGTGGACAACGAGGACATAAAGATCCTAGCCAGAGGCTCAGCAATCTCTTCCCTCACCTCGTGGAGCAGCCTGGAGAATATTCCGTCAGGCTCCGGGGACTTATCTGTCCTAATGTATTTTAACAACTCCAACACTTCCTCTCCCTTAATATCAACATGCTCCAAAACATCAACCTCACTCATATTGTCCTCACCGTCATCAAGATCCCTCTCATTGGTGAATACCGAAGAGAAATATTCATTGAGGACCTCGCTCATTTCCACAGCCTCCAGGCACATCTTCCCACCTTTATCTCTAATCAGTCCTACCTTCGCTCCTGTCATCCTTTTGTTCTTCATATAATTGAAGAATGCCTTGGGTTTTCTTTTACCCTACTCAGCAAGGCCTTCTCATGCCCCCTTCTTGCTCTTCTCAGCCCCTTCTTAAGCTCCTTTCTTGCTGCTCTATATTCCTCAATCGGCCCGTCTGATCCTTGCTTCCTAAACCTCATGTATGCTGCTTTCTTCCACCTGACTAGATTTTCCACCTCACTTGTCACCCATGGTTCCTTCACCCTACCATTCTTTATCTTCCTCACCGGGACAAATTTATCCCTAACATCCTGCCAGAGATCCCTAAACATCAACCACATGTCCATAGTACATTTCCCTGCAAAAACATGATCCCAATTCACACCTTATAGCCTCATAATTATCCCTTCATAATTCATAATCATGAACTTCACAGTTCATAATTGTGCCCTCTCTCAATTGTTTGAATTCTGCACCATTTCCATTTCACTATTACCCTTATACATGCAGACCAACTCTGGTTTTCAGTTCCTTCAATATGGTAATTTTAAAATTCTGAACATTGCCTTCGAATACTGTAGGTCTCACCACCTAAAAGGTCTTCACCGTACCATAAATTCTCTGGAATTAAAAAGAGAAAAGGCTGGAAATACTCAGCAGGGCAGACAACATTTTTGGAAAACTTTTTCACTTCTTGTCAGACCTGCTCTTTGACTTGGAACATTATCTCATTTTCTCTTTCCACTGATGCTGCCTGACCTGCCCAGCATTTCCACTAATTTCAATTTTTATTTCAGATTTCAGTAGCTGAAATGTGTTGCTTTTCAGCTTTCTAAATCACAGTACTCCTCCAATCCTGGTCTCTTGTGCTTCCTCTCTTCTCAAGTACCTTTGCTGTCAAATCCCTCCATTACTTTCCTCCTTCCTGACTTGTATCTATTCCAGCTCAGAAAACAATCACGTGTAAAGTATAATTGGATAGATAGATACTTTATTGATCCCAAAGGAAGTTACAGTGTCATTGTAGCATTACAAATACATGTCTAAAAAGTTCTTTACATGCCAGCATACATCCCTGTGAAAAAAAATTTAATATTCAGTCAAAAACTATTTTCACTCATATATTATTCGCTGCTGGATTGGATTAGGAGCTTTGATTCTGCATGAGCTAAAAGTCGCCATTTCATTGTATCACACCGAGCAAAGTGACTGCAAGGCCAGCCAAATACCACTACGTTTCCTGCAATTACTGAACATTTAAACTAAATAGAAGTCCAGACGAACCCTTATCATTACCGATGGTAACTGAAAAAAAATTCTTCATTAATCCCGTTGTCCACACAAGCCTTAACTATTGAAACAAAAAAAAAGTTTTCTTTTGCATCCTATTGCACTTATTTCCTTAGAAACATCTCTGCATGCTTTGTATGCCATGAATTATTATAAAACACTTTGGCAAAATGTAATCAAAAGAAGGAGATGATTCATCAGTTAATCTGTTCTTGGTTACGTAGGTTTAAGGAGGAATGTTGGCCAGGACATTCTAAAAACACCCTGTTTTCCTTCAAGTGGTGTCATGGAATTTTTTCATATATTGATTCTGCTAAGAGAGCTATTTATTTCTGATTTCAAAGAAAAAGAGTGCATAATAGGTGGGGTCTTCAAAGGAGGGGAGGGTGACAGAAGAAGAATGAGTAGGAGGTAGTGGTGGGATTAAAAACCAAAAATGCAGCCTGTTTTGTTTATTTAATTAAAACTGCTCTTTGTGGGCTGTGGTTTATGTCTAAACCTTTAATTCTCCTTTTATCAAATGGTAGATTTCACAGACTGGTTCTTCCTTATATCGGACAACTCCTCCAAACTTCATGTCTCCAGAAAGAGGAAATAATTAAAACTACCATGGCCTAATTAGGGAGAGCCAGCATGGCATTGTGTAAGGCAAATTGTGCCTTACGAGCCTGACTGAGTATTTTGATGAGGTATCTAGGTACCATCAGCCTAAAGATAACAAATGTCCTTGCCCAGGATGTAATGGAGACACCAGTCACTACCATCAACAATACGATCTAGAAGTGGTCCACGAGTTCACATACTTGGGGTCGACCAGTAGTGACACTCTCTCCTTTGATGCTGAAATCAATAGGTGTATCGGCAAAGCAACAGTGATCCTTGCTCGACTCTCCTCGCGGGTCTGGGAGATTCCGAAACTCACTACTAAGACCAAGACTGCTGTGTACAATGCATCTGTTATCAGCACCCTCTTGTATGGTAGCGAGACTTGGACCATCTAATCCAAGCAGGAAAGGAAACTCAATAGTTTTCATCTGCGCAGTGTTACGTACCCTGTAACTGGGTTGCCAAACCAGCAGAAATGGATCACTCAGTTGGAGTCTGGTTACTAGAACTAAGAAAGTTTTATTAAAGAAATAAGCAACACAGTAATCGAAAGGATAATAAATGCAACAGTTCAGCAATGATAAACACACATGTGCACAGAATTAAGATAACAGCATCAATCAAGCTCTATCGTTGTCTAGGGGTAAATGACCAATTTCAAAGTGACACAAAAGTCCAGTTCGCAGTAATCGTTGCCATGGCGATGGACAACGTGGGGGGAGGGAGAGAGAGAACGAGAACGACTAATCATTCAGAACGGCTTCCACTCACAGACCGGCGATATTGCTCACAAGCAGCTTTCGGGCGGGTCCTTTGTGATGACACCTGGGGTCACCGACTGTGACCCCTCCTCCAGATGCAGTCGATTCTTTGCAGTGAACCCGGCACCCAAGCAAGGGTGGACACACACTGGGTTCCCGCTGATCGTACCTTTCCACCCTATGCGTTGTCCGATACTTCCCACCGACTCGTGAGAGGCGCACCGCTTCCAGGGTCTCGTTACCTCGGGTGTCGTGTGTGTCCTGCCTTAGCGAACTTGTCCCTTTTTATCCCCCTGCTGGGGTATCGCCTGTCCATCACTTCAAACAGTTCAGGGTTCAAAGGGGGAGCCGCTCTTGACAATACTCAGACTGATGGCTCCTTCATTAACATCTCCAAATGCTGCTTCATTGTGTTCCTTATCTCTCCTTCCCCTGAGGACAGGTGGCAGACCAACTGCTGATGCCACTGGTGCTAGCCCAGGCCAGCAAACATCTTAATTTATGTGTATTCTCGTCAGAGCAGCTTTCACCGCATCCTCGGCATCACCGGGAGAGACAGAGTCCCAAACTCTGAGGTCCTCTCCCATGCTGGACTTCCCACAGTGTTCACACTTTTAAGACAACACAGACTGCGCTGGCTGGGCCACGTCCGTCGTATGAAGGATGGTAGACTGCCAAAGGGCATCCTCTGTGGAGAACTAGCAACAGGCAAGAGGAACGTTGGTAGACCCCAGCTTCGCTTCAAGGACCTCTGCAAGCGTGACATGAAAGCCTTAAAAGTCAAGACAGAGTGCTGGGAGGATACAGCAGATGACCGCAATGAATAGCGAGGAACTCTTCAGCAACACCTAGAGCGAGGCGAAAGAGTGATCCTGAGTCAGTTTGAGGAGCGGAGAGCTAAACGGAGAGCACAGCGGACAGCGGACAACAATTCCACAACGCACTAGACATGCAGCAACTGTGGCAGAGCCTGCCGTTCCAGGGTTGGCCTCAATAGCCACAGTCGATGCTGCTCAACAAACCAGTGACTACCAGAGGTGCAGTACCCATGGTCAACCACGACCAACGGAGGCCACACACACACACACACACACACACACACACGAGGGTGAAGGTAGAGCTGTGGGTGTTGTCTACATGGATTTTAGTAAGGTGTTTGACAAGGTCTTTCATGATAGTCTCATCCATAAGATTAAGATTCATGGATCCATGGTGAATTGGGCATTTGGATATCGAACTGGCTCGCCTATAGAAGACAGAGGGTAGTGGTTGAAAGGACTTATTCCAGCTGAAGATTTTTTTCATTATTCGGGTTCTGCAGGATATGTACTGGAACAGCAGCTGTTTTTGATGTGTATAAATGACCTGGATGAAAATGTATTGTAGATGAGTGGGTTATTAAGTTTGCAGATTATATGAAGATTGGTGGTGTAGTGGATAGCATAGAAGACTGGCAAAGAATGCAACAGGATATAGATCAGTTATGAATGAAGAAATTCAGATGTGAATGGAGAAATGGCAGGTGGAGCTTCACCCGGTCAAATATGAGGTGTTGCATCCTGGTAGCCCAAATGTGAAGAGACAGTACACTATTAAGGAAAAGACTGTTAACAGCAGAACACTACAACTTATTATCCTGTTCCTGCTCCACAACTGTCTGTTAAGTCCACCACCTAGCATCATTAACCGGTCTTTTCAAAAAACCAGCTCACTTTTCTCGCAAGCTTGGTCCCTGCCTTATCAATTCTTCAGCAGCAATATCCCAAACTGATTGCCAATACCACACCCATTGTCCCTTTGTTATATTGCTCCTTCAGAAAGTGAATTAACAGGGTCCAGCTTCTGGACGAACAGCTTCCAGCTCTTTGTTGTCTCCACCTATCACCTTCCAGCTTCTTGTCACGGTTCCTCTTCCTCTTTCTACCTATCACCCTCCTCAACTGGATCCACTTATTGTTTGCTCCTTCTCATTCCTCCACCTTTTTTTTTTAACTGGCTATATTCCCTCTATCTTTCAGTCCAGATGAAGAGTCTTGAGCCACATCAACACTGTCCATTTCACTCTGCAGATGCTGCCTGAACCACTGAGTCCTTCCAGCACCTTGCTTGCTACTCAGGACCCTAGCATCTTCAGTTTAATATGTCCAACATCTTTTATTGATGGTTAGCTGTGCCCAGTAAAGCTGCCCTCGATATATCCAGTGTCGGATCACATGATACATATAGTTTTGACATGCACTCACACAATAGAAATTACAGCCTTCATGATCCAATCCATCAAACTGAGCTACACTGGCTCCAAGGAAAAGTGATATCTGAACCAGTACCTCACACTATTCCAAGTGCAAGCATTTATAGCTTTGTGAAAAGAAGAGATTTTTACTTACAGTATTGCACTGATAAAACACACTGCTCTGACAGCTGTGACTGTTAAAGTGCTGACGTCAAATCAGTATGCACGGTCACAATCCCTGTTTTAATTGGTACATGACTACATACAAAATCTGTTAATTACTTACAGCGAAGCGGGTGTGGAATAAGAACAGGATATTCAGATCACTGAATCCTCTTTTTCCTCAGACACTGCATCATTTAACCTATCATGTTTTTTCTCTCTTCAGCTTAATCTCATGAGATAAGTTGTTCCAAAAGTATTTTTTCCTCGTTATAGTTAATCCAAGTTTCATAACTTTCGTCTATCTGGCAATTAAACCCTTACTTGCTTTTCTTTACGGATACAACAAACAACAGCCTCAGCTGGAGCCATTACGCCCATGGAGAGGTGATAAATGGTGTTCCTTTGGGGTTGAGGTACCTCCTCTGTAACTGAACTAATGACAAAACTAAGCCATGTCACTTGGCTCAGGACCAGTAGATTGTGGGATAGAATTGCAGCTGCAATATAGTAGATAAAATTTCCAATAAAGTAGTACTGACTTTTATTAATTGCAGTAATTTGCAGGTCAGTAGACATGTGTTTCTGAGGATAAAAGCATTTTATCCCATATAACCACTTGTATTTGTTACATATATATTTAAAACCATGCCATTAAATCTTCCCCATGGAAACTTTTACCACAGTAGTTGATATTTTTATTTTAAACACACATCCCTTGGATCTCTGTGGTTCATTACTTTGCTCCAGGTAGGTGATCAGTTTGGATCTGAAAGATCTGCTACAGAAGCAGGTATGTCTGCAGTTTGCAATTGCGAGGGGGGATGAAGAACAGATCCCAGACCCAGGAGTGACTGAAATGGAAGCCGGAAAGCCTGGGGTGGGTCAGATGATCCAGCCCATTGAAGTAGAGGCCAGGCATTTCAGAATACGCAATTTCAGTAATATTACAGATTAGTTAAAATCTTACTGATGGTAGAATTAGTAACTGACACCGAGATCACTCAGGTTGCATTATATCAAGGGATTGTTAATGAGCAAAGATCGGCTTGAGATCCACAGGGCTAGATTCTTACATGTCACCTCAGCTTTAGATCACTTAGAGTCAAGCATCCCAGATTCAGCCATAGATAATATTGGAAACTAACTGGATTAGTCAATGGAACGTTAATGAATAGACTAGGAAATAATTAACTTCGCAAGGATTGTCAGGGTCACTCACCTTTGTTCATATGTCATCTGAAGGTTTGGTGAGAAGGAATTTCACCTTAATATGAAGGAGAGTACTTTACATATGACAGGTGGGAAAAGTGGGATGCACAAGAACAGATAGAAATCCTCTTGTTGGTCATGCAAGAACCAGAAAGCTGACACCTTGTTTTGTTACATTAAAAGGTTTTCCAATGTCTCTCTGATAAGCTAAGACACACAAATTCTGATTATCTACTTCGACCTACAAAACTATGCTTATTAGGACCCTCTCTCTGCAGCACACCTCCAATAGGATATGTGGGTCCTCGAACAACTACCCCCAAGCCCCCAACTTATGCACTTTTATACTCTCTCTACTGATATGAAATGCTGCAGTAAGTGAACCAACATATAGCTCCATCTCAAACCACCCAATCAGAACCAGTCATCACTTGCCACCATTCATCACGAGTCTCACCCTGGTGTTCAACGAAGTTTCACATTCCCATGGCTGGTCCCACAGTAGTACTGCATTCTCATGGTTGTATTTCCATAGTAGAAATCAAAGTTCTGCTATGTTCAAGGCCACAGTAGTGGTGAGACGTATGACGATCACAAAGATTAACCCTTTATAATACACTCCTGTGAGACCCAAACATGATCATCTTCCATCTGAAAAAAAAAATCATCATTATTGCATTATTGGGCATTGAGAGAATAAAGGTGGATTTTGGTAATGCACTTAAGCCGGATCACAAGGAATTGGCTAAATGATCTTAAAGAAAATTCCTGACAGAAATTCTGGCTAGATTGATAGCATTAAGTTTGCTCTCCTCTATAGAGTTAAACTACACTGCTTTAGCTACTTAACACTATAGTACTTCTCTTGCAGAAACTTTGAAGCTCCTCAGGATTGACTGTCAATTTGCACCCAAACTCTCTTACTCTGAGTATGTAGCAGGTATGCCCAGGAGCAAAAAGATAAATGCAAAAGGATACAAAAATCCAAATGTTCATTCAAGTTAGTTCCATTCTGTGTTTGTATGTACAGTGTCATTACTCATTTCCACAATCCCACCAAGGCTTCCAATCTCTTGAGAAAAGCAAATGAGAAAGGAAGAAATCTTGGATAATCTACCACTGTGGGGAAATCTTGTGGGAAATCCCCACCAACCCACAAACATATGTGCATAGATCCCAGGAGAGCCTGGCAAACAGTCCTAGGAGATACACCATTAATCCTTCAACTTCGAGTAATTTCAGACATTTGCCCATTTCCCTGAAATAAATTGGAGCATGACATCAGTATTTAAAGCAAATGGCAAACTACAATGAGTTCTGTGGGGTGGTATTTCCTGATAACTTGTGTATGATCCATTGTCCTTCATTGCCCAATTGTCCATTGAAATGTAATTTAATGTAAATATTTCAAAATTCTTCAAACTTTCATCCAGGTAGTCCTATTGATATAACTAGCTTACACTTTTGAATGAAATCCTGTAAGACTACGTCTATATCCAACTTTCATGTACGGTCAGTGTTTATTTCTCAAGGAAGCAATCGACACAGACCAGTCTCAATGGCTTTTCTATTTACAATGCTTATATTTTACTTTCATAATGATGCATGTGGCGTTCAAAGGCCCGCATAAATCACTGTCATACATAATTTGTCTATTCGATGCACTGGTCATTGATGTTATAGGGCTTGGACAGATTAGAAGACAGGTCAAGGAAGTGGCAGATGGAATACAGTATAGGGAAATGTATGGTCGTGCACTTTGGGAAAGAAATAAAGATGTAGACTATTTTCTAAACATGGAGCAAATTCAGAATTAGAGGTGTAAAGGGATTCAGAAGTCCTAGTGCAGCATTCCCTAAAGGTTAACTTGCAGGTACAGTCAATAGAAAGGAAGATGAATGTAATGTTAGCATTACATTACGTACCTGGTCCCTCAACACCAGCTCCATAGCAATGGAAGCCCAGCAACATCTCTACTTTCTGTGAAGGCTGAGAAAAGTCCATCTTCCACCCCCATCCTCACCACATACTACAGAGGTTGTATTGAGAGCATCCTGAGCGGCTGCATCACAGCCTGGTTCAGAAATTGAACCATCTCGGATCGCAAGACCCTGCAGTGGATAGTGAGGTCAGCTCAGAAGATCATCGGGGTCTCTCTTCCCGCCATTAGAGACGCTTTCACCACGCACTGCATCCGTAAAGCAAACAGCATTATGAAGAACCCCATGCACCCCTCATACAAACTCTTCTCTCTCCTGCCATCTGGCAAAAGGCACCGAAGTATTCGGGCTCTCACGACCAGACTATGTAGCAGTTTCTTCCCCCAAGCCATCAGACTCCTCAATACCCAGAGCCTGGACTGACACCAACCTACTGCCCTCTACTGTGACTATTGTCTTGTTTATTATTTATTGTAATGCCTGCACTGCTTTGTGCACTTCATGCAGTCCTGGGTAGGTCTGTAGTCTAGTGTAGTTTTGTGTTGTTTTTTTACGTAGTTCAGTGTCGTTTTTGTATTGTTCATGTAGCGCCATGGTCCTGAAAAACGTTGTCTCATTTTTGCTGTGTACTGTACCGGCAGTTATTGTTGAAATGACAATAAAAAGTGACTTGACTTGACATTTCAAGGAGACTGGAATATAAATGCAAGGTTATGTTGCTGAGGCTTTATAAGGCATTAGTCAGACTGCATGTGAAGTATTGTGAGCAATTTTGGGCCCATTATGTTATGAGATGCATCTAACCATGTCAGCTTCTCGGCTTTAGATACTCTAATTCTCCAGAGTATAGATAGCTGACCCAGCCCCTTTATGGGTTCAGATTCATCCTGCTAATAGGCAATCAAGTTTTGTGTGTCAAGGACTGAGTATTTAAAGAGTAATTGAATGGGACCTCAGAGCTCAAATGTAAGAGATATCATCCAGCATTTTGTTTTGTGCTCAGTTCTCAATCCAGTTTTATTCTGTGCATCACTCCTGGCCTTGAATACTTCAGCATTTGGGTCCAAAACATCCTCGTCAAGGACTCTCGTCACAGTACAATAAAGCCGGTATGGGCCCAGCAGGGTATCAGAGTCTTTCGTCCACTGTGACCAGCCACAGCAAGAAGATTTCCTGACAGAACCTGGAGATACACAACCTCCAGGTAGCCATTTGTCAACTTTCGCAAGGAGGAAGCCAAAGTTGCTTGGCAGAGCCAGTCAGTTACTCTGCGGAGCCAGTACACTTCCAGTCCTGGAGAAGTTCGACAGGGACCCGGGCTCTTGCCACACCACATCTTCCTCATCCAATGCTCATTAGTGTTTGAACTCCAGCTATCCTGGCTCCCTTTAGAGTGGGGAAAGGTGGCCTTCATTATCTCTCTTCTGACTAGAAGAGCCCTAGCCCGACCACCGCACATTGGGAATAAAAGTTGAAGGTTTGTATGGATTCATGGCTGCCATGAAGAAGGTGTTCCATCACCCTGCTAGAGCCAGCTGAGCCTCGGACCGCCTGATGAAGATTTGACAGGGCGACCAGTCAGCAGCCAGCTGTGACATTGAGTTTTGGACCTTGGTCTAAGAGACAGGAGGCCTTGCCCACTCTATACTGCCACGTACTCTGAGACGAACTGAAGGATTCCCTCACCTTGGGAGAGCGAGCAGAGGACCTGGAGGTTCTGATTGACCAATCCGTTGTTCTCGATAATTGTCTGGCAGAATGTAAGTGGGACTACATCAAGAGGTTGAAGATAGATAGAGGGAATCTCTAGTTCAGGAGAAGACTATAGGGGTGTCTGGGGAGCCTGGAAAACTTGCAGCTAAGCCTATGGAATCCTGCTGCCAGTCCTCAAAGAATGGGAAGATTCCGATACACAGATCCTTGAATCCTATTCTGCGGGTGTGCAAGGATCATTTGTAATGCCTCGCTGCCATCGCCTGAGAACACAGACGAGGATATAGACTCTGATTTGGCCACTGTTTTTATGAATGAGATTTGTAAACCTGGGGAGGGAACTCTGAGGTCTATCAAATCACCTCTGCCACGAAGCCTCAGGAATCATCCTTGATGGAAAGTCGGGAGGAGACTGCAACGGTTGAACTGGTCAAAGTCCTTTCCATTTACAAAGACTTGGAGGAGGCCTTCAGCAAGGGAAAGGCCTCGACTCTTCCACTGCACCGACCCTACAACTGTGCAATAGACTGGTGCCTGGTACTTGTCCCCCGTGGGACCAATTGCACACGCTCTCAGGCCCAGAGGGAAGCACCATTGAGGAGTATATGAAGGAGGCTCTTGCCATGGGCTACATTCAACCTTGCACGTCACCGGCTGGCACCAGCTTCCTCTTCATGCAAAAGAAAGATGGAAGCCTGCAGCCATACATTGATTATAGGGGGTTAATGGCCAAAAATTTTTATCCCCTTCTACTCATAAATAAGACTTTGAGATGCTCCAAGGGGCAAGAGTGCTCACAAAACTAGACCTGTAGAGTGCATACAATCTGGTCCGTATAAAGGAGGGTGGTGAGCGGAAGACTACATTCAATACACCCGTGGGGCACTATGAGTACCTACAATTCCTTTGAATGCTCCAGCAGTCTTTCATACTTTTATAAATTATGTGCCCTGGGATACTCTCCATTATTATGTGTTCATCTACTTGGATAATATCCTAATCTTCTTCAAGTCTATCGAGGAGCACGTCGCTTACGTCAGGGACATTTTAAAGAGGCTTCTGGACCATAGGACTTTGTTAAACTAGAGAAGTCTGAATTTCACATGACAACCATTTCATTTTTGAGTTTCATCATCTCCATTGGCAATCTCAAGATGGACCCTAAGAAGACTCAAGCAGTCAGAGACTGGCCATAACCGTCCAGTGTCAAATGTCCAATGATTCCTGTGGTTTTCAAATTTTTACTGGAAGTTCATCAGGAACTTCAGCTTGGTGGCAGCTCCACTGACAGTGCTAACTAAGAAATTCACAGGCCTTTTTGTGGTGCACATCAGTTGCCATCTTGATTTCTCCCAACTCTGACCTTCCCTTCTTCATTATAGACAATAGACAATAGGTGCAGGAGTAGGCTATTTGGCCCTTCAAACCAGCACCGCCATTCACTGTGATCATGGCTGATCATTCACAATCAGTACCCCGTTCCTGTCTTCTCCCCATATCCCTTGACTCCACTATCTTTAAGAGCCCTATCTAACTCTTTCTTAAAAGCACCCAGAGAATTGGCCTCCACTGCCTTCCGAGGCAGAGCATTCCACAGATTCACAACTCTCTGGGTGAAAATTTTTTTCGTCAACTCCGTTCTAAATAGCCTACCCCTTATTCTTAAACCATGGACTCCCCCAACATTGGGAACATGTTTCCTGCCTCTAGCGTGTCTAATCCCTTAATAATCTTATATGTTTCAATCAGATCCCCTCTCATCCTTCTACATTCCAGTGTTTACAAGCCCAGTTTCTCCAATCTTTCAACATATGACAGTCCCGCCATCCTGGGAATTAACCTCATGAACCTATGCAGCACTCCCCCAATAGCAAGAAAGTCCTTCCTCAAATTTGGAGACCAAAACTGCACACAATACTCCAGGTGTGGTCTCACCAGGGCTCTGTACAACTGCAGAAGGACCTCTTTGCTCCTATACTCAACTCCCCTTGTTATGAAAGCCAACATGCCATTAGCTTTCTTCACTGCCTGCTGTACATGCATGCTTACTTTCAGTGACTGATGAACAAGGACACCTAGATCTCATTGTACTTCCTCTTTTCCTAACTTGACACAATTCAGATAGTAATCTGCCTTCCTGTTCTTGCCACCAAAATTGATAACCTCACACTTATCCACATTAAACTGCATCTGCCATGCATCTGCCCACTCACCCAACCTGTCCAAGTCACCCTGCATTCTCATAACATCCACCTCACATTTCACACTGTTACCCAGCTTTGTGTCATCTGCAAATTTGCTAATGTTCCTTTTAATCCCTTCATCGAAATCATTAATGTATATTGTAAATAGCTGCGGTCCCAGCACCGAGCCTTGCGTTACCCCATTTGTCACTGCCTGCCATTCTGAAAGGGACCCGTTAATCCCTACTCTTTTTTTCCTGTCTGCCAACCAATTTTCTATCCATGTCAGTACCCTACTCCTAATACCATGTACTCTAATTTTGCACACTAATCTTCTATGTGGGACTTTATCAAAGGCTTTCTGAAAGTCCAGGTACACTATATCCACTGGCTGTCCCTTGTCCATTTTCATTGTTACATCCTCAAAAAATTCCAGAAAATTAGTCAAGCATGATTTCCCCTTTGTAAATCCATGCTAACTTGGACCGATCCTGTTATTGCTCTCCAAATGTGTCGCTATTTCATCTTCTATAATTGACTCTAGCATCTTCCCCACCACTGATGTCAGACTAACTAGTCTATGATTCCCTGTTTTCTCCCTCCCTCCTTTCTTAAAAAGTGGGATAACATTAGCTACCCTCCAATCCACAGGAACTGATCCTGAATCTATAGAACATTGGAAAATGATTACCAACGCGTCCACGATTTAAAAAGCCACCTCCTTAAGTACCCTGGGATGCAAACCACCAGGCCCTGGGGATTTATCAGCCTTCAGTCCCATCACTATCCAACACCATTTTCTGCCTAATGTGAATTTCCTTCAGATCCTCCGTTACCCTAGTTCCTCTAGCCACTATTACATCTGGGAGATTGTTTGTGTCTTCCCTAGTGAAGACAGATCCAAAGTACCTGTTCATCTTGCCTGCCATTTCTTTGTTCCCCCTAGTAAGTTCACCCGTTTCTGTCTTCAAGGGCCTAACTTTGGTCTTAACTAACTTTTTCCTCTTCACATACCTAAAGAAGCTTTTACTGCCCTCCTTTATATTCTTGGCTAGCTTACCTTCGTACCTCATCTTTTCTCCCCGTATTGCCTTTTTAGTTATCTTCTGTTGCTCTTTAAAAGTTTCCTAATCATCTGACTTCCCGCTCATCTTTGCTATGTTATACTTCTTCTCTTTCATTTTTATACTGTTCTTGACTTCCCTTGTCAGCCACGGTCACCCCTTACTCCCCTTAGAATCTTTCTTCCTCTTTGGAATGAACTGATCCTGCACCTTCTGTATTATTCCCAGAGATACCTGCCATTGTTGTTCCACTGTCATCCCTGCTAGGGTGTCTTTCCAGTCAACTTTGGCCAGCTCCTCCCTTATGGCTCCATAGTTCCCTTTGTTCAACTGTAATACTGACACTTCCGATTTTCTCTTCTCCCTCTCAAATTGTAGATTAAAACATCATATTATGGTTACTACCTCCTAGTGGCTCCTTTACCTTGAGTTCCCTTATCAAATCCGGTTCATTGCACAACACTAGATCCAGAATTCCCTCTCCCTAGTAGGCTCCAGTACAAGCTGCTCTGAGAATCCATCTCGGAGGCATTCCACAAACTCCCTTTCTTGGGGTCCAGTACCAACCTGATTTTCCCAGTCTACCCCCATGTTGAAATCCCCCATAACAATTGTAGCATTAACTTTGCGACATGCCAATTTTAACTCTTGATTTAACTTACACCTTGTATCCAGGTTACTGTTTGGGGGCCTGGAGGTAACTCCCATTAGGGTCTTTTTGCCCTTACAATTTCTCAGTTCTATCCATACTGACTCTACATCTCCTGATTCTATGTCACCCCTCGCAAGGGACTGAATTACATTCCTCACCAACAGAGTCACTCCACCCCCTCTGCCAACCTGTCTGTCCTTTTGATAGGACGTATACCTTTGAATATTCATTTCCCAGCCCTGGTCTCTGTTATTCCTACAACATCATACTTGCCAATTTCCAACTGAGCCTCAAGCTCATCCACTTTATTTCTTATACTTCGTGCATTCATATGTAATACTTTTAATCCATTACTCCCCTCACCTTTCACATCGATTCCTATTGCACTTGGCCATACTCTCTGATCCCTTCCTGAACTTCCTGCCCCATTAATTCGGTTGTCTTTCTTAACTTATCTTATTCTCTCTTTCCCTTTAACTTCATCCTTACATTTCATGTAGATGGACACCTCAGACATCGGAATGGGAGCACTATTGTCTCAACAATCACCTTTGGATGGTAAACTGCACCCATGTACTTTCGTCAGGTGGGTTGTCCCCAGCAGAGAGAAACTATGACATAGGAGCTTCTTGCAGTTAAGCTAGCTTTGGAGGAATGGTGTCTCTGGCTAGAGGGAGCTAAGAACGCTTTTATCATTTGGACAGGCCACAAAAACCAGGCGTATATTCAGGAGGCCAAGAGACTGAATTCTAGGTAGGCCAGGTGGTCTTTCTTCTTCAACTGCTTTGATTTCATCCTAAACTATCGATCAGAGTCAAAAAGCCAGAAACCAGAAGCCCTGATAACCCTGAATGAGAAAAGCAGCCTGCCACCATTTTGCTTCGAGCCAAGGTGGGGAATTCGTTGGGGAAATCGATGCTCTTGATCGCAAGGCCCAAGCAGAAGGGGAGATCCCTAGGAATGGTCCTCCATGTCAGCTATTCGCCCCGAGTCCCGTCCGGTCTCAGGTACCCCAATGGGGATATTCATTGAGAATGACTGCTCACCCAGGGATTGCCAGGACCCTCAAGTTTATCAAGAAAAGGTATTGGTGGCCTGGAATGATGAAAGAGGTTTGGCAGTACATGCAGGTATGCGAGGTGTCCATCCAGAACAAGAAACCCTGTGCCTGACCTCAAGGGCTCCTCCCCCCACTACCCATTCCAAAAATACCCTGGGCACACATCCCCATGGACTTTGTCACATTTCTCCCATCATCCATGACTGTCGTTATGGTCATTGTTGATTGGTTTTCGAAAGCCTGCAACTTCATTGCCTTTGATAAACTACCATCTCTGGTGGAGACGGCCGAAATCATCCTGGACCAGATCTTCAAGATCCATGGATTTCCAATAGACATTGTGTCATATGCCAGAACTCACATCACTTTTCTAGAGGGTATTCTGTAATTTGATTGGGGCATGTCTTTCCCCTGGGTTTCACCTGCAGTCCCACAGCCAGGTGGAGCAGACCAACCAAGATTTAGAATGCACCCTGGCCTGACCTCAGAAAGACCTGAGGAGTGGTGTGACCATTTGATGGGGGCAGGGGTCACCCAAACACCTTACAGTGTTCAGTGCAAGGGATGTCACCATTCAAGTTATCCTCTGCCACTCTTTCCAGAACAGGAGATTAAGGTTGGAGTTCCTGCGACCAAGCAGAAATGGGCTGGAGCAAAGGAGATTTTGCTGGACTCTCCCGGACAGCAGAGACCAAAGTGAACTGAAGGAGAAGGTAAGGACCTGCTTTGCAGCTTGGGCAATAGGTCTGGCTGTCCACTCATGGTTTGCCTCTCCAGGTAGAGTCTATAAAGTTGGTGCCCACGTTCACTGGATCTTTCAGAGTCCTGAGGGGAAGTATATCTGGTAGCTTACACCTTGCAGCCCCTAAGATCCTAAAGATCAATCTCACCTCCCACATTTCCAAAATAAAACCAGTCCGCATCAGCCTCTTGGCCCTACCACCATCCATGTTTATCGATGGGAAACAGGTCTTCATAGTGAGAAGACTTTTGGACTCACAAACTGTTTAGCAATACCTCACGGACTGGGAGGGATTCGGATCGAGGAAAGATGCAGGGCGCCTGAAAGAGACATCTTGGATCCAGTTCTCATACACTACTACCATCACCATCTCGCTGAACAGCCAGGTTGTCAGGAGTTGGCCATAGGGGAGGGCATCCTGTTACGAGATGCACCCAACCGCACCAGCATCTGGGGATAAGGCATCCTCACTCTCCAGAGAATGGATAGCTGGCGTGGCCCTTTTAGGGGACCAGGACTATCCTGCTAATTAGCAATCATGTTTAATTGCCATAGTTTGCTGTGGAGGCTAAGTTAATGGGTACAGTTAAACTGGAGGCTGATAGGTTCGTGATTGGTAAGGGTGTCAAAGGCAATGGGGAGGGGGCAGAATGAAGTTGAGAGGGATGATGAATCTGTTATGATCAAATGGCCTAATCCTGTTCCTGTGTCTCATGGTCTTGTGGTTAAGTCCTGGATTAAGTAAATGGGTAAAAGCTTGGGTGGAAATGGAGAAAAAATAACCACCAGTGCGATCACGTTTGTCAGCCTAAGGCCTAGCATAAATTTTATGAATGGTTTCCAGCATTCAATCAAACTGCCAACAACCTCAGTAAGAAAAATTCATGTGACAAAGTCACTGACAGAATCACTTTTGATGCTAAACCCATTTCCTGGCAGATTGTGTAGTAGATTTACTTCATCTCCCTGGAATGTTTACATAGCACACCAGCACACATGATGGAAACAACATGACCAGTCTTTACCAACATGTCTGTCAAGTACTCACTGAGGCATATGCTTTTCCCTCTAACATCAGGGTGAGTTCTTGTTTTTAAAAAAATATAATCGCACACCAGCTTCGCCATTGCCTTGTAGTTATTTCAAACTTGATGTGATAATTGTGCTTGTGGAAATTTATAATCCCTCCCTGCTTCAGTCTGTGGTTCTCCTCTGCTTTAAGAAAACCACTATCATCCCAATACCCAAGATAAACAAGATAACACGTCTTCATGTCTACCACCCAGTTGTTCTAACGTCCACCATCATGAAGTGCTTAGAGAGGCTGGTCAGGATTAGATCAACTCCAACTGTCCAGACAACATTGGCCCACTTCAATTTGCCTGTCACTGAAACCAGTCTACAGTGGACACCTTCTCCTTGGCCCCACACTCATCTCCAGAGCATCTACTACAGAGCCTTTAGTGTAGGCACCTATATTAGAATATTGCGTATCAACTATAATCTTGCTGTCAATACTATTATTCCAAGCAAAAGCATCACCAGATTCTGGGAGTTAATGTCTCCCTCTGCAACTGGATCTTTGACTTTCTGCCCAATAGACTGCAATTAGTAAGAATAGGCAGCAACACCTCCACCATGATTATTCTAAGTATTGGTGTACCACATGCGTGCTTTCTCAGCCTCCCTAGTCCACGCCCTGTGCATTCATAACTGTATGGCCAAATTCTGCTTTCATTCCATCTACATATCTGCAGATGACACCTATGTAGTGGGTCACATCACAAATAATGATGAGTCGAAGTACAGGAAGGAAATAAGAGAGCTTAGTCACATGGTGTCATGACAACAACATTTCTCTCAACGTCAAGATAACAAAGAGCTGGTCATTGACTTCAGAAAGGAGGCCCGCGCATATGAGCCTGTCCACATCAATAGTGCTGAGGATGAGAGGGTTGAGAATTTCAATTCCTAGCTGTAAACATCACCAAAAGCCTGTCCAGGTTCAACCACATTGAGGTCACAGTTAAGAAAGCTCACTAATGCCTCTAATTCCTCAGGAAGGTGAAGAAATTGGGCACGTCCCCGTCAACATAGAAAGCATTCCATCTGGTATATCAGCTGCTCTGCACATGACTGTGAAAAAAAAACTACAGGTAGCTGTGGACACAGTTTAGCACGTCACAAGAATCAAACTCCCCTCTACAGGCTGTCTATATTCCCAACTGCCTCTGTAAGGCAGCCAGCATAATCAAACATCCCAGTCTCCCTAGACCTTCTCTGTCAGGCCTGCTCCCACTGACACCTCCCAGCCTGCCCATGCAGGCACCTCCCGCTTTCCACTCAGCTAAGAGGATTCACCTGCCGCTCATAACAGATTCGTCACCTGCAGCCTATTTAACCCCAGTTCTCATTCACAATTCTTGTTCGCTCATTGAACCAGGCAGCCTCAGCCAGATACTTCTAGTCTTCCCTCTCCCTCTCTGAAGCTTGCCTGTTGTGATTTGTTTCTGTTGCCTCTTGTTTTGCGTCCTCTCTTGGTTTGTTATTTTGTGGTCTATTATTAAAGTTATCATTTACTGCTAAATCGTCTGGTTTGGTTCAAGCCTCCTCTATATTTCCTAACAGGATGAATGACCCATCGATTGGCCCAGCAGAGTATGCTTCCCTAAAGGAAGTTGGCTGTCAACATGAGCACATATTCCAGATGCAGCAGGAAACCATTACCATCTGTTCGCCACTCTCATCTAACGCTATGCCTCAGTGCAGCAACTCCACACCAGTCCATCTTAGACCACAGGGACAAAATTAGGCCATTCAGCCCATCGAGTCTGCGCTGCCATTCCAACATGGCTGATCCCGGATCCCACTGAACCCCATACACCTGGGTTCTCGCCATAACTTTTGATACCCTGACTGATCAGGAAATTTCCATCGGAGCCCTGGATTCCTGTGCCAGAGTGATTCGATCAATCTCTAACCCAATGCCACAATACCCTATCCCATTGTATTTTTCACTTTGAGCTCCAGCCATCTCTGTATTCTACAGACCAAGCCAAGTCTGCCTTCTGCATCTCCCTCTCTTGACTGGGCAGGCTCTGACGTGGGATGATGAAATCTCCATTTGCAACAAATATGGGGATTCCACCGTTGAGCTGTGTCGGGTTTTTGACCATGCAGGAAGTGGAAGGAAGGCTGCAGAGTTGATACTTCGCCTGCGCCAAGGCTCACACTCTGCACAGAGTTACACTGCAGAATCCAGAGCACCCGTAGCTGAAGTGTGCGGATGTGCTGCTAGCCCATTACTGCCACAGCCTCTCGAAGTACTTGAAAGATGAACTGTCTACCCAGGAGCTGTTGAAAGCCTCATCACTCTGGTTCTCCATATTGACAAGTATGGAAAGACCCCCCAGATCATCAGCCAGACCCCCGGTTCCATTCCCAGAACAATTTCCGGCTCAGCCAGAACCTCGGTTGAGTTGGGAGCCACCTGACGTAACACTACTTGCAACCTCAGCTGACTTCACCCGTAAATCCGTGGAGACAGAGGACACCCTCAGCCTCCCCCAACTCCTACATGACTTAGCCATCGCATTCAGTAAAAGTGAAGCCATCACTCTGCCGCTTCACAGAACATACCACTGCGTGATCAACATCCTCCTGGGCAGCAACCGTCCCAGAGGCTGCCTGTTCTCCCTCTCTCCTCCTGACACCCAAGCATGAATGACTACATCACTGAAGTGTTACTTAGCACAGCTTCTTTCTCCCAAACCAGTCCCCAGCCAGTGCAGGATTCTTCTTTGCAAAAAAAGGAAAAATGGTGGGTATTCATCCCTGCATTGATGACCATGGACTCAACAGAATCACCAGTAAGAACTGCTACCCTCTCCCCTTGGTGGATAATGCTTTCATTATTCTCCATGGGGCCTAGATCTTCACCAGACTGGATCTACAGAGAGCATACATCCGCCAGTGCGAGATGGCGTTCAATACACCTACTGGCCTCTATGAACACTTGGACTTCCCAACATTCCAGCCATTTTCCAAGCCTTCACTGAGATCCTCTGAAACTAGTTACACACTGTGTGATCGTCTACCTTAACAACATCCTCATCTTCTCAAAGGATCCCCATGACTACATCTGTTCTGTCTGTTTAGTCCTTCTACATCTGCTTGATAATCTAACTGTACTGCAAGTTTGAAAGATGCGGGTCCCACATCCCGGTCATTTCCTTCCTGCATTATGTCCCTTCACCCCAAGAGTAAACATGAACCCAGAGAAAGTGCACACCATCATTCAGTGGCCCCAACCACTCTCAATCAAACAGTTATAGAGCTTCCTGAGCTTCTGCAGCATCTACTGCCAAATTCAGAAACTACAGCCAAATCACTGCACCTCTAACCTCCCTCATCAAGTTACCTAGCTTGGTAATAACCTAGTATGCTGCCGCGGACCACACTTTCAAAGAGATCAAGAGATGCTTCACCATTGCTCCCATTCCACACCATCTGAACCCCTCCAGACCTTTGGTGGTAGAGATAGACGCATCTGACTTGAGTACTGGGGCCATCCTCACCCAGCGAGGAGCAGATGGAAAGAGACACCCTTCCTCTTTCGCAAGTTCAACTCTGCACAGCATTGTTAAGGGTTGGAAGACAGGGAGCTATTCGGAATTAAATGGGCCTTGCAGAAATGGAGGCGTTGGCTGAAGGGAGACACTGAGCCCTTCCTGATTTGAACAGACCACCAGTCCCTCAAATCTATACAAAATACCTGCCATCTCAACCCGCTTCTAGTTCGCTGGGCCCTCTTGTTCCAGCGATACATCTTCACCATCTTCTACCAACCCGGCTCCAAGAACACTAAGAAAGACACCCTGTCACAACAGTTCAACCCAGTTGAAATGAAGAAGGACCCTCAGCCTGTCATTCCATCCTCTTAGATCCTGACGTCAATCATCTGGGACCCTCAGAACCAGATCCACCAGGCCCTACAACACGAGCCTGCTCCGGCTGGTATACCTGACAACCGTGTGTACATGCCAGCAGCTGGGTACTTCGATGCACTCCAGTGATTCCGCTCCTCACTCCTCTCAGGCCATCCAGGCAAACGGCAGAATCTGTATTTTCTGCGACTCCGGTGCTGGTGGCCCACCATGATCGCAGATCTGCGTCAGTTTGTCGCAGCCTGCCTTCAACCTGGCCCATCCAACTCCTCCAACTAGCAGGCTCCTGGGCTCCTGCGGCCCCTACCAGTCCCTCGACACCCATGGTCCCACATCACAGGTTTGCCTCCTTCATGGTGATCGTGACTGTAGTGGACCAGTTCTCCAAGGCGGCCCACTTCATTGGCTTCCCCATGCTTCTGTCAGCCACTAGGGCAACACACCTGCTTCTCAGTTTACTTCCATGGCTTCCCTCAGGACACTGCGTCAGACTGGTGCTCACAGTTCATCTCCAGCTTCTGTTGAGACTTCTGCTCCCTCATTTGCATCTCATTGAATTTGTCCTGTGGCTATCTTCTGAAGGACAAACTCAGTGAGATGGGGATGAGGGAGCAGAAGAAAGAATGTCAGTAAGAAGGAGCCAATCAGCAAGTGAAGACATTCCTGCTTCGCTGCCTCTTACCATTCCACATGGGTATATTTCACTTTGAAGTGCTTCATGGCTACAAAACCCCATTGTTCCCCATGGAGGAGCCCACCGTGGAGGTCCTGTCTGCAAGGGCCCTGGTTTTCCACTGCCAGAATGCTCGGGGGAGGGCACAGAAGGCATCCTAGCTGTCAATTTCACTTACTGCCACCAGGTCAAGCAACGTTGACACCCATCTGGATTTACTCCAGTCCAGAGTGCGTGTCTGGCTGTCCACCCGAGATCTGCCCCAGTGCACTGATTCCTACAAGCTCTTGGCCCCGTTTATGGTCTTTTCAAGATCACCCATTGCATCACTCCAGTCACTTGTCATCTCCAGTTGCCACTGTCCCTCAGGATCATACCTACCTTCCATGTTTCATGCCCCAAGCCCTTTGTCCATGGAACACAACCCTCCTGAAAGTACACTTCCAGAATGTAGGATGAAGGTGGTTTGAAACATAGAAACATACAATACAGGCCCTTCGGCCCACAAAGCTGTGCCAAACATGTCCCTACCTTAGAACTACCTAGGCTTTACCCATAGCCCAATATTCTTCTAAGCTCCATGTCTCCATTCAGGAGTCTCTTAAAAGACCCTATCATTTCCACCTCCACCACCGCCGCCGGCAGCCCATTCCACGCACTCACCACTCTGCGTAAAAAACTTACCCTTGACATCTCCTCTATACCTACTTGCTAGTACCTTAAAACTGTGCCCTCTTGTGCTAATCATTTCAGCCCTGGGGAAAAGCCTCTGACTATCTACACGATCAATACCTCACACTATCTTGTACACCTCTATCAAGTCATGTCTCATCCTCCGTCGCTCCGAGGAGAAAAGGCTGAGTTCACTCAACCTATTCTCATAAGGCATGCTCCCCAATCCAGACAACTTCCTTGTAAATAGGTATAAGTATCTTATGAATAGGGGAATCAAGGGTTATGGGGACAAGGCAGGAACTGGGTATTGATAGTAGATGATCAGCCATGATCTCAGAATGGCGGTGCGGGCTCGAAAGGCCAAATGGTCCACTTCTGCACCTATTGTCTATTGTCCATAGTCTATAAATTTCCTCTGCACCCTTTCTGTAGTTTCCACATCCTTCCTGTAGTGAGGTGACCAGAACTGAGCGCAATATTCCAAGTGGGGTCTGACCAGGGTCCTATATAGCTGTAACATTACCTCTCGGCTCAGTTGATGAATCCCACAGTTGATGAAGGCCAATACTCCATATGCCTTCTTAACCACAGAGTCAACCTGCATAGAAACTTTGACTGTCCTATGGACCCGGACCCCAAGATCCCTCTGATCCTCCACACTGCCAAGAGTCTTACCATTAATACTATATTCTGCCATCATATTTGACCTACCAAAATGAACTACCTCACACTTATCTGGGTTAAACTCCATCTGCCACTTCTCAGCCCAGTTTTACATCCTATCAATGTCCCGTTGCAACCTCTGACAGCCCTCCACACTATCCACAACACCTCCAACCTTTGTGTCATCAGCAAATTTACTAACCCATCCCTCCACTTCCTCATCCAGGTCATTTATAAAAATCACAAAGAGTAGGGGGTCCCAGAACAGATCACTGAGGCACACCTCTGGTCACCAAGCTCCATGAGGAATATGACCCGTCTACAACCACTGTTTGCCTTCTGTTGCTGGTTGATGAATTCACATCACTGGGGATGAAGTGTTCTGTTCTTGGTTGAGCGGGAAGGGTACAACCTGGGGGAGAGGTCTTGGGTGCCGTCCAGTTACGTCTTGGATCCAATGCTCTTTGATGAGTTTCAGAGGACCCATCTGGATCATCCCAGGTTTTCAGGGACTATCTGTAGGGTAGTGAGGAAGGTGGAGTGGTCCTGTCAGACCTGCTCATGCTGATACCTCCCAGTCTGCACATGCAGGCTTTTCCAGTCTCCATTCAGCTAAGAGGATTCACCTGCCGCTCATACCAGACTCATCACCTGCAGCCTATTTAAACCCTGTTCTCATCTACAGTCCTTGTTCACTCATCAAACCAGCCGGACTCAACAAGTTGCTCCTAGTGTTCATTCTCCCTCTCTGAACTTTACCTTGTCACCTATTGTGTTTAGTTTATGTTCTTTCTGATTTTGTGGCCCATTGTAGATTGTTATTTTGCATTTTTTTTCAGTAATTGTTGACTGCATAGTCTCAGCTTTTGGGTCAAGCCCCCTCCACATTTCCTGATATTCTCTCCTCTCCCCCTCCCATCGCGCAGGAGGTACAAAAGCCTGAAAACACTTACCACCAGGCTCAAGGACAGATTCTATAGCATAATTAGATTCTTGCATGGACCTATTTTACAATAAGATGGACGTTTGGCTTCACAATTTACTCCGTTATGATTTTACACTTTAAAACCTGAAACTGCACTTTTTTGATAGATTTTACACTTTATTTTGCATTGTTATTGTTTTACCTTATTCTAGCTCAATACACTATGCAATGATTGGATCTGTATAAACCATTATGCAAGACAAGTTTCTCCATGTATTTTGGTGCATGTGACAATAATAAAGCAATGCCAATGACAATACCACTGAGAATTGACATATATTATCCAATGTTATTTAATAATCAAAACCAACACTCACATAAAACCTCAGACTGTGTGAAAATCCTACATGTGAAATACAGTATACTGTAGCTATTCGTGGCCCTTCTTTTCTGATAGCATTATCCAGCAGATATCTATCCAGATCCTCATCTTGCAATGGTTGGTGCAAGCAGAGCACCTATCCAATTGTTTCAGAGTCTGACTTTATAGTCCCATAGAT
The DNA here is from genome assembly GCF_963921235.1 of Mobula hypostoma. Lineage (NCBI taxonomy): Eukaryota > Metazoa > Chordata > Chondrichthyes > Myliobatiformes > Myliobatidae > Mobula > Mobula hypostoma. Next base: position 50,974,309 of record NC_086113.1, on the reverse strand, counting down.
GTATCATAATATAAGAGCTTGTTGCATCCATCTCTCAATGAGTTAAAAAAAACTCTCTTCTATCACAAAATTCACTAAATAGAAAGTACTATATTCCTTCCACAATATCATAACTTGAATCTCCAACATGGAGTGAGAAGTTTTTCAGACTGACTCAATTCTAGTGCCATTGGTGAATTGTTCTGTTACTGTTTTAATATAGACACTGTGCTTTCCTTGCAGAGCCTCATTCTCAAGCTGCCCACCAATTTTGCAAAGAAGTTGTATAATAATAATTGAAAAACAAACTCTGCTCTCTCTGTTTGATTTATACTATGATGTATTCTTTGCTACAGTGTTGATGGCATGATATCAGATTCAGGATGAACTTTGGGAGCTGCATCAGGACCCCTATAAGATCTTCATTGATCAAGTAAGCTCTTTATTCTGGCTTATCAGCAGGGTTCACTTGTTGATATATGTTCCTACAGAATGCCATGAAGAAGCCTGTGCAACTAGAAAGGGGCAAATGAAAATGGTAGAGAAATCGAAGATATGGTTTAAGGATGAACACAAGGCATATAATTCCAACATCTGGAACATCTGAATAGCATACATCAGGATGCCCTTTATTGACCACAGCTCAGCATTCAATGCTATCATCGCCTCAAAACTAATCAGTAAGATCTAAGGCCTTGGCCTCAATAACTCCTTCTGTAAATGGATCCTCGATTTCCTCACTTGCCGACCCCAGTCAGTTCAGATTGGCAACAACATCTTCTCCACAATCTCCAATGGCACAGATGCACCACGAGGCGGTGTGCTTAGACCTCCGCTCTACTCGCTTTACACTTATGACTGTGTGGCTAAGCACAACACTAATGCCATATTTAAGTTTGCTGTTGTTGGCCAGATCACACTGGTGACATATCAGCAAAATGGAGGGAGATTGAACATCTGGCTGAGTGGTGCTACAACAACCTCACATTCAACGTCAGCAAGAAAAAGGAGGTGATTATTGACGTCAGGAGGAGAAAACCAGAGGTCCTTGAGCCAGCACTCATCAGGGGATCAGAGCTGGAGAAGGTCATCAATTTCAAATTCCTTGGTGTTATCATTTCAGAGGACTTGTCCTGGACCCAGCACGTAAGTGCAATTCTGAAGAAAGCAGGGCAGCAGCCATTACTGGCTGAGATATGACTCTGCAGGGATTCCCATTGCAAACATCAGAAGTGGTGTGAAGTAGAAATAAAGCTGTGCATCCCCTTTCACTTATCAGTACTCCTATCATTCCAAAGCTTTGAAACTCAACTTTCCTTTTATAGCCTCTTGGTTTAAGCTTACTTCCAACATAGCATTCTACAAAATAGATCCTGGGCTGTCCAATGAAAATGTGAAAACACTCCTTTCCTGGGTTTTCTGGAGACTACACACCAAGTGTCATAGTCACAGAATCATACAACATGAGAACAGAATTTTGGCCCAACTGGTCCATGCCAACAAGATCCCCATCGAAGCTAGTCCCATTTACCTGCGTTTGACCCTTTTCCCTCCAAACTTTTCCTATCCATGTACGTGTGCAGGTACCTTTGAAATGTGTTAATGTCCCTGCCTCAAATACTTTCTCTAGCAGCAATGGTCTCAAATCTCTTCCTCAGCCTAATTAAGAATCATTTAATATCAAGGATAGAAACATGCCAAATAGTCCAACTCATTGATGTACTGTATGTCCTATACATGAGCCTGTGTAAGATTTCAACATAAGGATATAAGTAATCAGGTACAGGATGGTCCCATCAGTCTACCCCACCATACAATATGACTATGGCTGAACTGCCCCAGGCCACATCTCGTTCTGTTCCAGTTTTTTTTAGCCCTGGGTGTTTCTTTTAATCTACTTTTAATTTAAATATCCACAATGGTCCTGTCTCCATAACTCTCTGAGTTGACGAATTCCGGAGATTCTACCTCCAAAGCACAAATTAGTCTGTAAAAAAATCATACGATACTGATACTGAACCAATTTGCATGTCTCCCCCTGACCCCGGCACAGGGAGCAACATTTCAGCATAAAACTTGTGAATTTCTTGGTGCTCCTTGCCTACTTTTCATTCCTCATCAATATGGTCTTTCACCAACTCATACTAGGAAAAGGTGAAGTTCCCAACATTAATAAAAATGTTTGGAAGAGGTCACCTGACCAAAGCAAAGAATTTTACAAAACGATATTATGCAGTTTTGCCAACACAATGCTGTTGGGTGATTTATTAAATTGTAGATATTTGTTGGTGATGCAAATATGTCCGTAACTGGTGGATTGTCTCTGTTAAAATCACCATATTCATCAGACATGCAGTTAGTTGCAGAGTCACATCTGTACATCTTAATAGTCTTGTAAATTCCAAAAGTATCAAAGATGTCCAGCTCTCCCATTTATATTAAAACATGCCAAAAGGAATATACTATAGCTGTGAGATATTGGAAAGTTCAGTTTGCAGATACAAATTATCCGTCATTGTGCAAGTCCTGTTAATAATACATTGAACAAAACTATGGGCACTACTCTGCGTGCTTCAACCAAGGCCTGTTTAATGGAACTTCCTACTTTTCACAGCCATAATCTAGTGCTTGAATTGACATATTTACTGGAGTTCTTTGAGGATATACTGTTTGACAAACTTACTGGAATTCTCTGAGGATATAACAAGAGCAGTGGATAGAGGGGAACAGATGGAAGTTATTTACTTGAATTTCCAGAAAGCGTTGACTCAGGTGCCACATAAAACACTTAACCATAAGAAAAGGATAGAGGGTTGGTTAACTGAAAGAAAGCAGAGAGTTGGGATACATGGGTGTTACTCTGCTTCCAATCAGTGGTGAGTGATGTGCCGCACGGGTCAGTGCTGAGCCCACAACTGTTCACGATATACATTAACGATCTGGAAGAGGGAACCGAGTGTAGTGTATCTAAGTTTGCTGATGACACTAAATTGAGTGGAAAAGCAAATTTTGCAGAGGATACGAAGAGTCTGCAGAGATATATAGATAGGTTAAGTGAGTGGGCAGGGGTCTGGCAAGTGGAATACAATGTTGGGAACTGCGAGGTCATCCACTTTGGAAGGAAAATGGAAGATTCTATTATTATTTAAATGGTAAAAGATTGCAGCATACTACTGTGCAGAAGGTCTTTTGGAGAGCTCATGCATGAAGCACAGTAAGTTGGCATGCAGGTGCAACAGGCTATCAAGAAGACAAATGAAATGTTGGCCTTCATTGCTAGAGGGATTGAATTTAAGAGCAGGGAGGTTATACTGCAACTGTACAGGGTACTGGTGAGGTCGTATCTACATAGAACATAAAACAGTACAGCACAGTACAGGCCCTTCGGCCCACAATGTTGTGCTGACCCTTAAACCCTGACTCCCATACAACCCCCACCTTAAGTTCCTCCCTATACCTGTCTAGTAGTCTCTTAAATTTCACTAGTGTATCTGCCTTCACCACTGACTCAGGCAGTGCATTCCACGCCCCAACCACTTTCTGAGTAAAAAACTTTCTTGTAATATCCCCCTTGAACTTCCCATCCCTTACCTTAAAGCCATGTCCTTTTGTATTGAGCAGTGGTGCCCTGGGGAAGAGGCGCTGGCTGTCCACTCTATCTATTCCTCCTAATATCTTCGCAAACATGAGGAAATCTGCAGATGCTGGAATTTCAAGCAACACACACAAAAAGTGCTGGTGAACACAGCAGGCCAGGTAGCATCTATAGGAAGAGGTACAGTCGATGATTCGGGCTGAGACATTAACTGTATCTCTCCCTAGAGATGCTGCCTGGCCTGCTGCATTCACCAGCATTTTTTGTGTGTGTTGCTCTTAATATCTTGTATACCTCTATCATGTCTCCTCTCATCCTCCTTCTCTCCAGAGAGTAAAGCACTAGCTCCCTTAATCTCTGATCATAATGCATACTCTCTAAACCAGGCAGCCTCCTGGTAAATCTCCTCTGTACCCTTTCCAGTGCTTCCACATCCTTCCTATAGTGAGGCGATCAGAACTGGACACAGTACTCCAAGTGTGACCTAACCAAAGTTTTATAGAGCTGCATCATTACCCTGCGACTCTCAAATTCTATCCCTGAACTTATGAAAGCTAACACTCCATAAACTTTCTTAACTACCCTATCTACCTGTGAGGCAACTTTCAGGGATCTGTGGACATGTACCCCCAGATTCTTCTACTCCTCCACACTTCCAAGTATCCTGCCATTTACTCTGTACTCTGCCTTGGAATTTGTCCTTCCAAAGTGTACCACCTCATACTTCTCCAGGTTGAACTCCATCTGCCACTTCTTAGCCCACTTCTGCATCCTATCAATTTCTTTCTGCAGTCTTCGACAATCCTCTACACTATCCACAACACCACCAACCTTTGTGTCATTTGCAAACTTGCCAACTCACTCTTCTACCCCCACATCCAGGTCGTTAATAAAAATCACGAAAAGTAGAGGTCCCAGAACCAATCCTTGTGGGACACCACTTGTTACAACCCTCCAATCCGAATGTACTCCCTCCACAACGACCCTCTGCTTTCTGCAGGCAAGCCAATTCTGAATCCACCTGGCCAAACTTCCCTGGATCCCATGCCTTCTGACTTTCTGAATAAGCCTACCATGTGGAATCTTGTCAAATGCCTTACTAAAATCCATGTAGATCACATCCACTGCACTACCCTCATCTATATGCCTGGTCACCTCCTCAAAGAACTCTATCAGGCTTGTTAGACACAATCTGCCCTTCACAAAGCCATGCTGACTGTTCCTGATCAGACCATGATTCTCTAAATACCCATTGATCCTATCTCTAAGAATCTTTTCCAACAGCTTTCCCACCACAGACGTTAGGCTCACTGGTCTATAATTACCCAGACTATCCCTACTAACTTTTTTTGAACAAGGGGACAACATTCATCTTCCTCCAATCCTCCAGTACCATTCCCGTGGACAATGAGGACATAAAGATCCCAGCCAGAGGCTCAGCAATCTCTTCCCTCGCCTCGTGAAGCAGCCTGGGGAATATTCCGTCAGGCCCCGGGGACTTATCCATCTTAATGTATTTTAACAACTCCAACACCTCCTCTCCCTGAATATCAACATGCTCCAGAACATCAACCTCACTCATATTGTCCTCACCATCATCAAGTTCCCTCTCATTGGTGAATACCGAAGAGAAGTATTCATTAAGGACCTCGCTCACTTCCACAGCCTCCAGGCACATCTTCCCACCTTTATCTCTAATCGGTCCTACCTTCACTCCTGTCATCCTTTTGTTCTTCACATAATTGAAGAATGCCTTGGGGTTTTCCTTTATCCTACTTGCCAAGGCCTTCTCATGCCCCCTTCTTGCTGTCCTCAGCCCCTTCTTAAGCTCCTTTTTTGCTACCCTATATTCCTCAATAGACCCATCTGATCCTTGCTTCCTAAACATCATGTATGCTACCTTCTTTCACCTGACTAGATTCTCCACCTCACTTGTCACCCATCGTTCCTTCACCCTACCATTCTTTATCTTCCTCACCGGGACAAATTTATCCCTAACATCCTGCAAGAGATCTCTAAACATCGACCACATGTACATAGTACGTTTCCCTGCAAAAACGTCATCCCAATTCACACCCGTAAGTTCTAGCCTTATAGCCTCATAATTAGCCCTTCCCCAATTAAAAATTTTCTTGTTCTCTCTGATTCTATCCTTTTCCATGATAATGTTAAAGGCCAGGGAGCGGTGGTCACTATCCCCCAGATGCTCACCCACTGAGAGATCTGTGACCTGACCTGGTTCGTTACCTAATACTAGATCTAGTATGGCATTCCCCCTAGTCGGCCTGTCAACATACTGTAACAGGAATCCATCTTGGACACACTTAACAAACTCTGCCCCATCTAAACCCTTGGAACTAATCAGGTGCCAATCAATATTAGGAGTACTGCATGCAATTCTGGTCTCCTTACTTGAGGAAGGAAATATTGGCTTTGGAGGCGGTGAAGAGGAGATTCAGCAGGTTGATTCCAGAGATGAGGGTGTTAGTCTATGAGGAGAGATTGAGTTGCCAAAGACTGTACTCACTGGAATTCAGAAGAAAGACAGGAGATCTTAAAGAAACACATAAAATTATGAAAGGGATAGATAAGATAGAGGCAGGAAAGTTGTTTCCACCGGTAGGAGAGACTAGAACTAGGGAAAATAGCCTCAAGATTTGAGGGAGTAAAGTTAGGACAGAGATTAGAAGGAATTGCTTTTCCCAAAGAGTGGTGAACCTGTAGAATTCTCTGCCCAATGAAGCAGTGGAGGCTACCTCAGTAAATATATTTAAGACAAGGTTGGATAGATTTTTGCATAGTAGGGGAACTAAGGGTTATGGGGAAAAGGCAGGAAGGTGAAGATAAGTCCATGGTCAGATCAGCCATCATCTTATTGCATGATGGAGCAGGGTCGACAGGCCAGATGGCCTACTCCTGCTCCTATTTCTTATCTTCTTATGTTGATTTGTTTTCCTATTGCCTTGCAAATCTGAGGTGTAAATTTCAGAGGCTGGTGTATTTGCTCTTTAAGATTATTTTTATTCTACTAAGATTCATACCTTCCACGTAATAAGCCACTTTCCTGTTCTTCCACCCAAATTGTACTTGCGTTATCTCCAATGAAGAAAAACAGCTTCCTTCTTATTCCTCTTTTATGTGCCGCCATGCTCTCTGCCATCTGTTTGGGGCAGTTCCCACAGCAGAACCATTCTTAGTGTCTCTGTCCTGGCCAGATGCCAGTATCATGTCATCTGTCACCTCTCCATAATGTCTCTGCAACATTATGCAGATCAGAACTCTCATCAGCCGTGACAGGATTGCCACCATCTGAGGCATTCCTGGGCTGTTTGTAAATCACACAGTTGTAGAGTGTTGTAAAACAGCTGCTATGGCTCTGATTAAATTGGAGCAAAAAATGTGTAAACAGATTCTGGAAGCAAGTTCAAAACTGGTAGTTGGAGGATTAATGTCGTCATCAATTCCGTGCTAAAGAGATGGGGCTGCAGAAGTCAGCATTTCAGCAAATGGTCCCTGTGGGCAATTCCTTTCTCATTTACACTAATGGCATTAATCTAATGCTTAAAGTTTCATGACTGATCTTAACAGCAATAGTCTAATGCATTCCCTCTGTAGTCATTCTTTTGCTCAATTGAGATCCATGGTTATTCACACTGTTATGTTCTGTAACTCCTAAAACTAATCAAAAGAAAAACACGGGAGCCGGGAAAACGTGTTTACTTCATTTTTACTTTAATTAGGTTGGTGGTGTACCATTCACGTACTTTTACATATAACCCGTAATGAATTATGTAAACAACAAAGAATGCTTAATGAAACAACATAAAACATTACTCACATATTAAATACACAACACTTCTCCTTGTTTAGCTATAAACTCCAAATCAATATAGAATGCATCTCAACTTATAAATACAAATATAAGTATATATGGGGTGTATGGGGTGTCCAGGGAGGGGTAGCACCTCTGGTGAAGGGGCTTGTGGTGTCCATTCCGGGGCAGCTCACTTGCCTTTGGTCCCCTCCGGACACTCAGTTCTCACCTGTGGCTCCAAGTAGCTGTTTGCACGCGACAGCGGCCACACCCTGGCACACTGCTTTGACAGGCGGGCTAAACCAGGCGAGAGTAGATGGCAGCCTCATACCCCAGTGAGGCAGGACATGCGGTCCCAACTTGTGAAGTGAGCTCTGGCAGACTGGGCGGATGAGATCTACAGTGATATCCAATGGCTAGGAGGATGGTACTACAACGTTCTGTGGAGAGCAAGGCATAGAAAGCTTCCTGCTCATCCACTGCAACCAAGGAGGTTTGTGACACTTGTTAGTACCACTGGAGTTCGAGAGAGTGGAACTATCCCAGTGCGACGGGTTTTCCACTTTAAACACTCTCCCACACACGTCAGGTTTCCTGTCATCGTTGGACAACCACCACAGAGTATATATATGAAATTATCCCATTCAGGCCTGAAGATTTAATCACTGTGGATGATTTTTGACTCTTGTGGTATAACATTGTTCCTGACGGGGAGTGGGGGTGGAGGATGTCACTCTGTTTGGCAGGAGAGACTTGAGGCTGTGAGCAGATCCAAGCCTGAACGTAAGGGACGACCCAGGAACAGCATTGCAGGTGAGCTGTGGGCTGTGGCGGGTGCTGCATTACGATATACAAGGAGGAAATTGGCAAGCTTCTGATTCAGTGTCTGTGTAGTGAGTTCTGCTGACATTGCTCATGGTGCATTCTTTAGATTCTGCACAAACCTTTCTGCTAAGCCACTTATAGCTGGGCAATACAATGCAGATGTACTACTGTATGTCTTATTCCATTCATTTTCAGGAATGACTGAGATTGTTCTGGTCCATTGTCACTGACTAAGTGTTCGAGAACACCAGTCCTTGAGAAGAGTCTTCTCAACATATCAACAGCTGTGAGGTTGTAGTGGAGGCTATTGGGAAAACTTCTGGCTACGTTGTACCTGCATCCACTACTACCAAGAAATGTCCTCTTTTGTAAATTTTTCAGGTATTTCCTTTTCCAAAGGTAAACAGGACAATCCATCAGCATTTCCATGATTCCTCGTCCTCTTGAATTCGATCTTGTAATTGTGTCTCCAAGGAACAGAGCCCATCTCTGCATCTGAGCTGTGGTTGTTAGTGGATTGAAAATGGACACCAGTGGTTGATGATCAGTAATAAGGATATGCTCTCTCCCATATAAGTACTGGCTGAAATGTTCTACACCTCAAAGCAGGGTTGGGGCCCCTCTGTCAATTGTCTGCAGTGGTAAGGGAACGTGATGCAAAAGCTATGGGGAGTTCAATTCTATTGCTCATAACGTGACATGACTGCACCTATACAATAAGGCGAAGCATCACAGGCAAGCTTCACTGGACCATGTGGATCACAATGTGTGAGTACAGTGTCTGACGTCACCGTTTCCTTTCTCTTTTGGAAAGTCATCTCGCATTACTTTATCCATTGGCATTTCTTCCTGGTCTGTAGTAATGAGTTCAAGGGGTGCAGCACAGTAGCTAAGTTTGGCAGGAACCTGTTATAGTCATTGAGAAATCCTAAAAAGGACCACAACTGTGATACGTCCTTTGGCCTTGGTGCATCCACCACTGCTTGAATTTTCTCAGCACACTTGTGTAATAATGGTGTGACCACAGTAAGTGATGCTTGGTTTAAACAATTCACACTTGTTGCATCATGCCAGAGCCCATATTCTTCTAATCATTTGATGCTGTCTTGGGATTTTGGAGAAATGTCCCTTGTCATCCTTGTTGGTAACAATGATGTCATTCGGGTTACACTGAGTGACTGGGCAGCCTTGTAGCCCCTGTTCCATAGCTTTCTGCCAGAGTGCAAGTGCAAAAATAAGCCTTTGATAGCGAGTTGTCCTTTGTAAGTGTTTATGGTGAGAAACACTTTGGTCTCTTCTTCCATCTTCATCTGTAGATGGGCCTCAGCTAAGTCCAATTTGCTGAAGTGTTTCCCTCCAGAAAGGTTTGCAAAGATATCATCTATCCTGGGCAGAGGGTATTGATGTAATTAAAGTACTGGGTTGATGGTGACATTAAAATCACTACAGATCTAGACAGACCCATCCTTCTTGGCTACTGGAACTATTGCTGTTGCCTATGGACTCCATTCAACCATGGAAAGAATTCCTTCAGCCTCCAAGTGCTCTAGCTCATGGGCTACTTTATTATAATGGCATTAGGAAATGGATGGGCTTGTAAAACTTCAGTGTGGCATTTTAATTAACACTATTTTACCCTTGTTATGTTTGAGTTTTCCAATGCCATCCTTGAAAAATGCTGTGGCATGATCCACTTCCTTTCTTAATCCACTTTCAGTCGACTCTATTGCAGGGATGTGGCATGGAAATTCTGGATGGATCTTCAATCAAGTTGTAATTGTCTCAGCCAATCACAGCCCCTCAATGCTGGCTCTCCTTTTTTTGAACCACATACAAGCCCAAGGTGGCTTGTTGGTTGTTGTACTTCACAATTACAAATGTCATTCCCACAGGAGTTATCCTTTCTCCAGTGTAAGTTCTTAGTGTAATGCCCTGGTTAAGATTTCTACTACTATGCTGTAGGTATTTCATTTTAACAGTTTCTGCAAAAGCAGTGTGTTCTGCAGATAGAATGTTTTGGTTTTGGCTAACGATAAGAAGCCCTGCTATTCAGCTTAGGAATATTGTGTCTGCCAATCAGGATGGTAGAAACAGCAGAAAGTTCTAGAGAGAGCAAGGCGGAGAGAGATGGACAGCAGTCTGGTTCGGGGCTTTTGGCGGGAGCTGAGAAGGGGGACAGAAGGAAAGATGCTACAGAATACAGTTGGACAGCAAGTCTGCTTTGTGCAGATGAATGGCTCCAAGGAGGAAGGGCCAATACTCATGAGAGAGAGCCTGTTTGCTCAAAATGGATTTTGAGGGAAATTCGGAATGTGGTGTGTGCATTCACGCAGACTGTGGATAAGTGCATTAGTAAAGACAACTTCAGGAAGATCTCCAACCTTCTGTGCACAGTGGACAGGTTTAATTGTATTGGGCCTGTTATACTAACTCTTTGACAAAGCTGAAATTTGTAAATATACTTTCTTTATAATTTTATATGGTGTACGATCTGTTAGTTCTTGCCGACTGACAATTGTGTATGGGCAGGTTCCTTTCACTGGAACATTACGACATGACCATTTAGTTGAAATCAAAATCATACTGACCCTGGACATATATTGTTTGTGAAAGGTGGCCTTCTCACGCAAAGTCAGGTGGCTGTTACCAGAAATGGCTAATGGGTCAAGTTTGCATATGAGCCCTGTGAGTGGGCTACATTAAGTTTGAATATCTGCAGACTTCAGTTCAGTAGTTTTGAAATGCCATTCAAACTCATTTCCTGAAATGATTGAAACAGCTAAGCCAATGACAGATTTCATTTTAATTGATTTGCCATTCACTCCTGGTATAGGCCATATTGCTTGTCTTTTGTTAGCTTTCGCATTGTAAACTTCAGGGCTACCGAGTCCTGCGTCAGCGTGCAGACTAATGCTTTTTTAGTAAATGCAACTTGACTTTTATCTTTTACCCTTTCTTATGCTGTCAATTTTCTTTTCTACCTGACATGCTCTTTGTATGTGTCCTACTTTGTTGCATTTTCTGCAAGTTTTGCTTTTAAACCTGCATTAGCCTGGTGTACTGTTTGTGAGCTTGCCACAGCGGTAACACTGGTGTTTAGCCAGACAGGTATCTGCTTCGATATGGCAATTTTGTTCATGCTCATTTTCATTCCTGACTTCAACTCAACTGCGTCTCTGTCTCTGTCAAATGGAAAACAAAGCCAACACTGCGGCTGAAAGGAATAACCGAATATAAAACGAATACCGCTAGTCTTCAGACTCAATTGATTCAACAGTCGAATTTCTCAGGCAACGCCGAATGCAAGCACGCAGCAAAATGTTGTTGCGTTTTGTTCAAGTCTCAACAAGCACTATGACGAAAAGAATGGAGTTAAATACTATCACAATGAAATAATAATTAGCTGACACATGCATATTCATGAGTGCAATTGCCATATCTACCGTGTTGCCGATTCTGCAGTTGTGACAGATACAGCTATTTTAACAGTTCTTCTAAATGTAAGTTGTACTTCCATTAGGAGCTGTTTTTGAATGCTTTCTTGAAAGATCTCACAAATTAAATGATTTCTCAATACATCATTAAGCCCATCACTGAACTCAGACAATTTCTTCAACTCAGCTACGTAATCTGAAATGGACTCCCCTACCTTTTGATTCTTCTCATGAAACCTAAAGCATTCTGCATTCAACAGTGATTTTAGTTCTAAATATTCTAACATCACGTTCATGATATCAGCAAAGCTCGTTTCTGCTGGTTTGGTTGGAGCAGTCAAATTTCCAAGAAAACTGTATGCTTTTCTATCAATTGCACTCAGCAAAACTGGCACTCATTTCTTATCAGTTATCCCATTTCCTTTAAAATACTGCTCAATTTGTTCAGTATACTGTACATCACCCAATTATCAGTAGAACAATTGAACTTTCCAACGTAGCCAGCCATTTGTGCTCTTTTGTTTATTTATTTATTATTATTATCACCTGGTACTCACTATTTCTGAGCCCATGAATTTTATCCATTTTCTGCCTTTTTTTTTAACTCGACTGAATCTCTCCCTTCCAAAGAAATACACACTGTGCTTAATTTTTGAAACTCTCTCCCCCTTCTGAAGAAAAAAACATGCTATACTTCAACAGGAAGGTAGTCGTCTTGGGTTCATTTTAAAACTACTTTATCAGCATTGTTATGTTTTGTAATTCCAAAACTATTCTGAAGAAAAACCTGGGAGCCCAGGAACATGTGTCTACTTCGTTTCTATGTTAGTAAGCCATTCCCATATGATGTGGTGGCGTAATGACATATGCCATTCACATAGTTTTACATATGACCCATAATGAACTATGTAAACAACAAATAATGCTTAATCAAACATTATGTTTGCAATATTACTCAAACATTACTGAAATATTAAATATGCAACACAGACATACATTGTAATTAACCATTCTACATGTGTCAATCCAAATTAAAGATAAAGAGAAATCTTGCCATTCGCATTCCCTAAATTGATGCCCATAGCATATTCTGGTCCCTATCCATTTCTGACTTTCCTTCTCTGTAATATCAGTCACCAGACTGCTCATGTGCTGGATTGATCAGCGGTTTGTCCATAATACTGTCTGACAGATTCAATCAAAAAGCACATTGTATTTTGCTCTGTAGCTAGCAGCAAACTTTTATTAAGCCAGGGTCTTTAGTAATGAGAGTCATAAATAGCGATCCTTGGTATATAAAGATACCTGTGTCAATTAATTTAGCAACCAGAGTATATCAAGTGAAGTGATGTAAAATATTCAGTGGGCTATTCCATTTACATGTGTCACCCAATTGTTGGTGACTATCACATAATTAATTGAACAATTGGGCATGAGGTATCAATTTCAAAATCTTTGTGATTAATGTTCTAATCCAGGAAAAATAGCTGTCAGAGTAGTTACCAGCAGATTAGTTGCCTTCTTCGCGTAAATAGGATCCTATATATTAGCAGTTATGGTGCTATGTAATTCAGTACATCCTAATGAAAGTTAACTGTCATGTTTTTCAATAAGCTAACTGATTCTTGAAAGCACGTGGAGGAGGATTAACTGAGATCCTCACTCTTCACAACAAAACCTTGATGATGGTGTTCTAGCAACTACACAATTTGATATCAAACTATAGTGTGGGACTATAGAACGTTTTAGATGTCAGAGGCCATTCGTTTCATTGTGCCTGCATCAGCCAAAGAAGTAATTACCCAGCCTAATCCAGCCTTCCAGTATTTGATGAGTAAATCTGCAGTTCACAGTTCTTCAAATATATGTTGAGGGGCATTTTAGACGTGATGAGGGTTTCTGTCCCTACATTTATCTGGTGCCTTAAATGTGGGCGAATGTCCCAAGGTTGTTCACACTAGAGCATTCAGACATACAGTCAGAGGGTGGTGTAATGGTGCAGCAAGTAGATTGTTGCCTCAAAAATCCCTGACCTGTGTGATTTCCTGATAACTGGTGCTGGCTGGGTGGAGTTTGCACTTTTCCCTATGACAGGGCGGGGTTCACTTAGTTGCTCCATTTTCCTCCAAAAACTCAAAAAATTTGCTCCCGTAAATTGCCGCTGGTGTGAAACCATGTGATTGAGGTTTATAACATCATTCAAAAAAAGTGAGAAGGTTAATTTTTAAAATATATGAAAAGTAAGATTCAGAACAGATTTTCTTCTTTAAAAAATGTGTTTGTATGTATATGTGAGAGAATAATGATAAATTGTGATTTTCAGATTGTAAGGGTAATGTATGTATCTATTTCCTTTAGAGTAATGACCACCCCCCCCCCAGCACTACATATTAATCGGTTGTCTATGCATGCACATTGTTCTCCCTCTCTCTCTCTCTCCCTTGCTGCAATGTGAATACATCAGATAAAGCCATCGTGCATGTGCGTGCTTTTACTTAATCGATATGCAGTTGTGCACAGACAACAACGAATTGGCAATGAGGATGGGATGGCTTTAACTGGTGTATTCACATGGCAGCGAGAGAGAGTGCAATGTATGGCATAGACAACAGCACATGGGCAGACAACAGATTAATACGTCACCCCCAGAACCTCGGTAATGTGCTTGCCAGGCTGAGTGAGTATGGTCTGCGTGCAAAGAGAGAGAAATGTGAGTTTTTAAAGAATGAAATCTAACATTGTGGACATGTCATTCACAAGCATGGCTTGCATAAGTCACAAGAGAAGACTGAAACAGTGCTACAGACACACAAACCGGAAAATGTGTCACAACTCAGGTCATACTTGGGCCTTGTAAAGTACTGCCACCAGTTTCTCCCAAACATTGCTACAGTGCTGCATCCATTGAACGCACTGTTACAGACAGGAGCAAAGTGGGAATGGTCAGAAAGATGTGAAAAAGCTTCCAAGGAAACAAAGAGACTTATAACATCTGATGAATTGCTCACCCATTATGACCCATCCCTGCCTAAGAGACTGGTTTGCAATGCATCCCCTTATGGCATTGGAACCATTTTGTCACACGTTATGAAAGATGGATCTGAACGCCGGATTGCATTTGCTTCAAGATCACTGATGAGTACAGAATGCAACTACGCACAGATTGACTGAGAGGCCCTTAGTCTAGTATAGGGAATAAAGAAGTTCCATCACTACCTCTATGGATGAACGTTTACACTAGTGACAGGTCACCAGCTCCCTGTGTCCATTTTCAATCCCAGGAAGGGAATTCCAGTGATGACTGCTACCCGGTTACAACGTTGGGCACTATTCCTCGGAGCCCACTCTTATGACATAGAATTCAACTGTACCAAACAACACAGCAATGCTGATGGCTTGTCACGGAGCATATGTAAGGGTCCTTTTCATTGACTACAGCTCTGCCTTTAATACCATCATTCCAAATAAACTGATTCCTAACCTCCGGAACCTGGGCCTTAGCACTCAGATCTGCAGCTGGATCTTCAACTTCCTCACAGACAGGACCCAGGCTGTAAAAATAGGGGACAAGCTCTCCTCTACAATCACTCTGAGCACTGGTGCCCCACAAGACTGTGTACTCAGCCCCCTGCTGTACTCACTGTACACCCATGATTGCGTAGCCAAGTTTCCATCAAACTCAATATATAAGTTTGCTGATGACACACAATTGTAGGCCGTATCTCGGGTAATGATGAGTTTGAGTACAGAGAGGAAATTAAGAACTTGGTGGCATGGTGCAAAGACAATAACCTATCCCTCAACATCAGCAAGACGAAGGAATTGGTTGTTGACTTCAGAAGGAGTAGCGGACCGCACGACCCCATTTACATCGGTGGTGCGCAAGTGGAACAGGTCAAAAGCTTTAAGTTCCTCGGGGTCAATATCACAAATGACCTGACTTGGTCCAACCAAGCAGAGTCCACTGCCAAGAAGGCCCACCAGCGCCTTTACTTCCTGAGAAAGCTAAAGAAATTTGGCCTGTCCCCTAAAACCCTCACTAATTTTTATTGATCCACTGTAGGAAGCATTCTTCTAGGGTGTATCACAACCTGGTATGGAAGTTGTCCTGTCCAAGACCAGAAGAAGCTGCAGAAGATTGTGAACACAGCCCAGCACATCACACAAATCAATCTTCCGTCCTTGGACTCACTTTACACCGCACGCTGTCAGAGCAGTGCTGTCAGGATAATCAAGGACACGACCCACCCAGCCAACACACTTTTCATCCCTCTTCCCTCCGGGAGAAGGCTCAGGAGCTTGAAGACTCGTACGGCCAGATTTGGGAACAGCTTCCATCCAACTGTGATATGACTGCTGAACGGATCCTGACCCGGATCTGGGCCGTACCCTCCAAATATCCGGACCTGCCTCTCGATTTTTTTGCACTACCTTGCTTTCCCTTTTCTATTTTCTATTTGTGATTTATAATTTAATTTTTTTTTTAAATTTACTATCAATTTGTACTCCAGGGAGGGCAAAGCGCAGAATCAAATATCACTGTGACGATTGTATGTTCTAGTATCAATTGTTTGGCGACAATAAAGTATAAAGTATTGTCTTCCACTGTTGGCAACTGGAGAAGAAATGTCTTCATACTGTGACCCAGCAGAAGTGTTCCACACCGCATCGGTGGACCAGCTGCCAGTAACAAATTTCCGAAATACAAAGGGAAACAAGGAATAACCCAGCATTGTCAAAAGTCTATGACATCACCATGCATGGATGGCCAGCTCATGGTAACACTATGTTTCTAGAGTTCTCAGTGAGAGGAGACCAACTGTCAGTATGTCAGAGAATACTGATGTGTGGATCTCGTGTTGTGGTTCCCTCCAAACTGTGCACCAGAGTGTTAGAGAATCTGCATGAAGGACACAGTCAAAATGAAGAGTCTTACCCGGAGCTATGTGTGGCGGCCAGGAATAGATAAACAGATTTAAGACTTGGCCAAAAGCTTTTCGGGGTGCCAAAATGTTCAAAATGCACTCCCCCAGACTGGTTATTTCTTGTAATTTACATTAAGAACTGAAGACTGGTTCTTGTTTACAACATGAAGCTGAGCAAGGAATATTGGTGACCTTTGGTAAGGTCATGGAGCTGTGCTAGAAAGCTGAAGTTAGTAATAAGCCTCTTGGGCCATGGAAAGTGAACATCCAACACAACATACCTACCTATGTCTCACCCAGCTCTCTCACTTCTACAAATGTGTAGCCCCCGCCCCCCCATCCCTGGCCACCCTCAGAGTTGCTCGGCAAACGTTTGTATATACTTGCTACCTTCACTCTACACTTTCTGCCTTGACATAGGCCCATAAACCAAAACATCAACCATCCCTTTGCCTCCATAGACGTTTCTCAATTTGCTATATACCTCCAATGGTTTATTTTTTTGCAAAATATTTACCTTGGTGCTTATGCTCTATTATTGGCTCTTTATTGATACTTTTTTCTGAAGCCATTTGACATTTGTGAACAGTGGTACAAGCTGGTGATCATTTATGTTGATTGCACCTGTGAAATGAAGCCTTTACAGGGATTTGTTTTTCTCACTCTGATTAGATTCTCCTAACTTCTAGGCTGAATTTCACAGCATACAAAGCCTTTATGAAGGCATTTGATGGGAAAAGATGGGAGGAGAGGGCCATCAGTTCGCTTACATCCTTTATCCTATTGAGGGATAGTGCGTGGGAAGAGGGCGTGATGAGATGAATGCACGTAATCCTGAAGGGAAAAATAATGAAAAAGAAAAAATGAAAAATAACTGAAATGATGTCAGAGGAGAGGCACTAGGAATGAGAGAATGAGGCACTAAGAAGAAGGAGAAAGCCCTTAACTCCGAGTGGAGTCATTCGGATGCCGTCATGATGGCATTTTTTTTAAGCAGGCTTTCTTATTTTTTACAAGTTGCTAGCTCAACGCTCAACCCAGCACAGATGGAAGGCGTGCAAGAGAGCCGGCTGGATTCGAGCTCGGGAGCCTTCGCTCCGAGGTCCAGCACTGATGCCACTACGCCACCAGCCAGCTATGGAAGTTAAGGAGTGTGAATATAATGAAGGATAGCATTTCTCTGTGAAAAGAGGGAGAAATAGGTTTTAACAATGTTTTCCCATGACCAATTAGTAGGAGCTTCAATGGCAAGTTTCAAATACTTGAAAGCAAAAATATCTAGAGCCCCAAGGAAAGAGCTGAAGAGAATAACTAACTGGATAGCCATTCCAAAGAGCCATCATAGACTCTATAGGATTCTTGGCCCCAGTCCACACAAGATGATCTCTAATAAGATCAAGTTCCCATCTGGGCTGCATTTCTGCAATGCCTGTTCATGTCACAGTGAAGGTAAACTATACCCTGTGCAGACTAGAAGTCCTGTCTGAAATTTCATGGATGTAGCTTCAGATATGTCTGAATTAGCTGAAAGCCAAAATTTATTACCATCATTTTTACATCAATCTGTATCCAAGTGTGAATTTACCCCATAGCAAAACTATCAAAGCAAGTGTTTAGAACAAACTGCGACTCAATATTGGTATTAAACTACTGTTTGCACTGTTTCTTCAGCCAGGATCTTACTATGAATTTTCAGCCAACACTTACAACAATTAATACACTTCTAAAATATCTCCTTGGTTCAAAATGTCTTAAAATTGTAAAATGTGCTATCTAATTGTATAAACATGAGGAACTCTGTGGAAGCTAGAAATCCAAATCAACACACACAAAAAGCTGAAGGAACAAAATGCAGGTCAGGCAGCATCTGTGGGAATGAATAGACAGTCAACGCTTCGGGCTGATATCCTTCTTCAGGACTGGAAAGGAAGGGGGAAAGATGACAGAATAAAAAAGGTGGCAGGAGGGGAAGTAGGGTAACTAGACTATGACAGGTGAAGCCAGGTGGAAAGGAAAGGTAACGGGCTGGAGAGGAAAGAACCTGATAGGAGGGGAGAGTGGGCCATATGAGAAAGGAAAGGAGGCGGGGCACCTGGGGGAGAAGTTAAGCAGATGAGAAGAAGTAAGAGGCCAGAGTGGGAAATAGATGAAAAAGGGAGAGGAAGGGATTTTTTTTGCCATAAGGAGAAATCAATATTCATGCCATCAAGTTGGAGGTGTTGCTTCTCCACACTGAGAGTGACCTTATCATGGCACAAGAGGAAGCACCAGACTGATTTGTCGGAACAGGAATGGGAATGGGAATTAAAATGCTTGGCCACCGGGAAGTCCTGCTTGTGGCGGATGGAGTGGAGGTACTCGACAAAGCGGTCCCGCAATTTATGATGGATCTCATCAGTTTAGAGGAGGATGTGTCGACTGCACCAAATGTCTTCATTGTTTACTGATGTATCATATGATGAGCACAATTAGTCATGACCCAGGAAAAATTAACACATCCCCCCCCTCCCAGGACCTGGAGAGTTAATAAGAATGCTATTGTCATTAGCAAGACATGCCTTTTATTAACTAGTCCCGTTAATAAATACCAATAGCTGATTCTACTGATTTTGATTGGCAATTACACATCTAAATACTAAAGGATTAAGTCTAAGACATCTTCAATCATAAGTTTTGCATTCAGTGATAAAAGGGCTACAGCTGTCCCATAGAACTCCTCTGGACTGAGTCGACTTAGAAGCAAAGAAGGGAATGCTTTGAAAATTCATTCAATCATCTTAGCTATATAACACCAATTTAAAACAAAACTCATCATGAAATGAAAACATGTCAATTAACTCAAATCAACTTCTTTCAAACAAACCTCGGACTATGGTTTTTGTTAGAAACATTTACATTTGTTAATCCACCAAAGGCTGCGCTGCAGAACTGATTAGGAATCACTGTCAAATCCTCTTGTATGAACCCAGCAGACCTTCATTGGAGTGTTTGTGGTTTGATTCACTGCTCAAGTTAAAGGTCTCCCGTAAGTGAACATACTTAGTAACATAATGTAAACCCATTTGCCATGTTCAGTGCAAGCTCTCCCCTGCTTGATACTTCTATTTTATCCAGATGTCTGGAAAGGAAAATAAAACAATTAAAATCAGAATTTACTAAAACTACACAAATGAAAACTTTATCCAAAGTCAAAAATATTATTTCAGGAAAAAGCTTGTGTTATTCTTTACAGGAGATTTATTAGTCTCTTTACAGGAGACTTATTACCTTACTCCATAAGGTATGGAATAAAGATCACAGAATAAAATAAAATTGTAATATTATTGCATCTATGCTGATTTCTAGTACATTAGTCCAGTCCGTCAGATTCTCCTGCTTTTTCCCCCGTGGTTCTCTAAATTACTTTAAAGAAACTTATCAATTCTGTTTCCAATGCCCTCCCTGGCAGTGAATTCCAGAAACTAACTAATTTCTGAATGAAAATGTTTCTTTCCTCACATCCACCCTGCACCTTTCTAACAAATTTTAAATCTATAATCTGTTCTTTGAACTATCTGCTAATAGAAATTTTTTTTGTATGTTTATTGTTGCATGTTTACCCTGTTTTGAACGGTCATGATCTTGATCACCTCCATCAAATCTCCTCTCAACCTTCTTTACTCCAAGAGAACCAATGAATTCTCATTGAAAGCAGTTTATTGTTGTATCGCCTGAATAATTTATAGCTGGCCATATTGTGCATTTTTCATGCCATGACCACAAGCTGACTCAACCACTACTTTCATTAGTTCCCCTTACAACAGGAAAAGTAACTTTATTCTTACCTTCATCCCATAAAGCTGTATGCCCTGATCAACTAAGGTGAACAGGTTTGAGTTTTTGCTTACAGGTTACCACTAGCCTGGTACAAGCAGACTGCAAACAATGACACAAGATATTCCAAGGATGATAATCTAGTGCCCTTGGCAATATTTACTTAGCTCTGATAAAAAGTCACTGACCTGAAACATTAACTGTTTCTTTGTCAGTGGATGCTGTGCAGTCTGCTTAGTATTTCTTGTATTTTGTTTTTAATTTCCAATTTCCAGTATCAGCAATGTGTTTGCCTTTTGAATAGTTATTTCTCAACCATGTAACTAAAACTGATAATCATCTCATTGCGGTTTGAGACCACTTACTGTGTGCAAATTTCCTGTTATGTTTCCTGTAGCACCAAGATAGAGAGCTGCAGAAGTCCAGCAGTGACTGTGGAGCACTGGGAAGTCCTGAGGTTTGCAATGAATTCTGTACAAAAGCAATTCATTCATCTTGTCGTTCACATAGTACTGTATTGCATATTGTCTCAAGAAACTACTGTAATATATTCCCCAGTCATTATTCATGTGACTTAAATCCTTTGGAAAGTGAGTACATGTGCTGATGCCCCTACCTAAGTATGTTTGGGCATACGTAAGTGAGGAGATAATGAAGGACTGATAGAACAAGTCATATTTAACCATCATTATCACCTCTACAACAGAGAGAGCTGGGCATGCCAGAACGAAAACAGGCATCCAGCAAAGCAAGGAGAGGTGTAACTGTAAATTACTTAAAAAGCCAACATAGGACTGGCAGTTGATGAAGAGATGATGTATTGCCAATGCAGGTTTCTGCCATTTTTCTCTGAGCCATCAGGAATTGTGCCAGGATGAGCTGCCGGAAGGAAAATTGCAGTCCAGCTTGTTGTTGACCCTGCTGAATAAAATCTCTCTAAGGATGGAGTTCCTCTGTCCTGCAATCTGCTCCTTGATCCTTGTACAAGAGCTCTCTTCCTGCAGTGTGTCCATTCTACCCAATTCCTTTTATGTGCAAAATTAAAGAACAGGGTTTACCACAAATGCAACTGAGGAAACAGGCTGCAGCTACTTTCATAAGAGGCCAGGTAATAAATTGTACAATAATTGGTTGGCAGTATGACTGCTGATATAGTACAGCTGAGAAGGAGGGGAAATGAGCTTGCTGTAACTGTGGAATTGTCCTTGCAACATGCTGCCCTGCTCAAGAACTTGTTAGCCTGGATTCTGCAATATAATATCAACGAAATTTTTGCCATTGAGCATAATCGCACTGTAAAACTGAAGACATATTTGGGATATATACATATGTACACTTTAACACAACTATCCTGACATCATTGTCAGTGATTCAGTATCCTCCAAATCAGGCTAAATATCACCGACCTATGTCATGAAAAATTTGTTAACTTTACGTCAGCAGTACATGATTAATAAATATAGAGAAAGAACTGAATTGTATTAAGTATATACATGTCTATTAAGTAGTTAAGTTAAAAATAAGTAGTGGGAAAAAAAAACAGAAATAAAAAGTAGTGAGATAGTGTTCATGGATTCAATGTCCATTTAGGAATCAGATGGCAGAGGGGAAGAAGCTGTTCCTGAATCACTGAGTGTGTGCCTTCAGGCTCCTGTATTTCCTTGCCGATGGTAACAGTTGAAGAGGACATGTCCTGGATGGTAGGGGTCCTTAGTGATGGACACTGCCTTCCTAAGGCACCGCATCTTGAAGAAGTCGAGGATAGTATGGAAGCTAGTACCCATAATGGATCTGACTAATTTTACAAGTGACTGCAAAGTACTTCAATCCTGTGCAGAAGCCACCCCCCTCACCCCCAACCCCCCCATACCAGACAGTGTTGCAGCCAGTCAGAATACTCTCCATGGTACATTTGTAGAAGTTTTCAAGTGTTTTAGTTAACAAACCAAATCTCCTCAAACTCCGAATGAAATATAGACACTGTCTTATTTTCTTCATAGCTGCATCAATATGTTGTGTCCAGGTTAGGTCCTCAGAGATATTGACTTGAAATTGCTTATTCTCTCTACTTCTGGTCCCTCTATGAGAACTGATTTTTGTTTCCTCATCTTACCCTTTCTGAAGTTTACATTCAGCTCTTTGGTCTTGTGGACATTGAGTGTAAGGTTGTTGCTGCGACACCATGCTTGCAATTTTCTCTAAGGAAGTCACTCAAACCAGTGAAAACTTCATTGATCACTCTCACAGTAAAATACCCTGACAATTTTAGAGTGAATAGAGGGTAGTGATTGATCATACTTATTCTGGTTCAAGGTCTGTGACTTGTGATGTTCCAATGGGAGCCCAAGAGGCATGTGAATATGCAAGAAATCAAAGGATGTAGACAATGTGTAGGCAGAAGGGATTCGTTGGAGATTTGATTACTAAAGTCAATAGTTTGGAATAGCATTGTGAGCTGAAAAGCCTGTTCCTGTGCTGTACTGTTCTAGGTCTCACAATTGTACAGCCCACATAAATACTTTAAAAAATAGATTTCAATGAAGTTTGATTTCAGATTATTTCAGCTTCTTCCTTTGTTGAATAGGTCCCAATCTTTAAGTTGAGTTCTCAAAAATGTTAAAAAAAGTTTATCAAAAAATGTCGTTTTTTCCAAATGAATTTGATATCTGTGGGAATTCTTTAATGTGACTGCAATATAATGGTAATACGACAAGGTTTTGCAGAATGCTTTGAAAGACAGTGAAGTGATTTTGAAGTGTATGGGGTTAGAATGTTTGGTACAAGATTCCAGATATACTTGTGTCTCTCACAGAATAATCGTTTGCACCAATTAAGACAAACTTAGTTCATATTTGCTCTTCTCACTTGTATTCATTCTCCATTCGCAAAAGCATCTACAGCTTCCTACCAGAAAAGTATGAGATTCCAATGCCAATTTTACTTTCAACAGCCACAGAAAACAATTGTTTGCAGGTCACACCCTGCTGATTTCCCTCTCCATTGACTCCTTGGGTTCTTTATTGGTAGGAAACCCTTTCTCTCCAGTATGGTAAAGTAAAATATCAGCCATTTATACACAGATTACATATTTTCTCTCTATTTATGCAAGATCAAATCAATGTGAGAAACATAGGATCAACCTAAGGAGAAAAGTAAAAGTGGCAGGCCGACAAATCCAGGGCAAGCATTAAAAAGGGCTAAGAGAGTTGTAAAAGAGCGCCTGAAGGCTTTATGTGTCAATGCAAGGAGCATTCGTAATAAGGTGGATGAATTGAAAGTGCAGATTGTTATTAATGATTATGATATAGTTGGGATCACAGAGACATGGCTCCAGGGTGACCAGGGATGGGAGCTCAACGTTCAGGGATATTCAATATTCAGGAGGGATAGACATGAAGGAAGGGGAGGTGGGGTGGCGTTGCTGGTTAAAAAAGAGATTAACGCAATAGAAAGGAAGGACATAAGCCGGGAAGATGTGGAATCGATATGGGTAGAGCTGCGTAACACTAAGGGGCAGAAGACGCTGGTGGGAGTTGTGTACAGGCCACCTAACAGTAGTAGTGAGGTCGGAGATGGTATTAAACAGGAAATTAGAAATGTGTGCAATAAAGGAACAGCAGTTATAATGGGTGACTTCAATCTACATGTAGACTGGGTGAACCAAATTGGTAAAGGTGCTGAGGAAGAGGATTTCTTGGAATGTATGCGGGATGGTTTTTTGAACCAACATGTCGAGGAACCAACTAGAGAGCAGGCTATTCTGGACTGGGTTTTGAGCAATGAGGAAGGGTTAATTAGCGATCTTGTCGTGAGAGGCCCCTTGGGTAAGAGTGACCATAATATGGTGGAATTCTTCATTAACATGGAGAGTGACGTAGTTAATTCAGAAACAAAGGTTCTGAACTTAAAGAGGGGTAACTTTGAAGGTATGAGACGTGAATTAGCTAAGATAGACTGGCAAATGACACTTCAAGGATTGACGGTGGATATGCAATGGCAGGCATTTAAAGGTTGCATGGATGAACTACAACAATTGTTCATCCCAGTTTGGCAAAAGAATAAATCAAGGAAGGTAGTGCACCCGTGGCTGACAAGAGAAATTAGGGATAGTATCAATTCCAAAGAAGTAGCATACAAATTAGCCAGAGAAAGTGGCTCACCTGAGGACTGGGAGAAATTCAGAGTTCAGCAGAGGAGGACAAAGGGCTTAATTAGGAAGGGGAAAAAAGATTATGAGAGAAAACTGGCAGAGAACATAAAAACGGACTGTAAAAGCTTTTATAGATATGTAAAAAGGAAAAGACTGATAAAGACAAATGTAGGTCCCCTGCAAACAGAAACAGGTGAATTGATTATGGGGAGCAAGGACATGGCAGACCAATTGAATAATTACTTTGGTTCTGTCTTCACTAAGGAGGACATAAATAATCTTCCAGAAATAGTAAGGGACAGAGGGTCCAGTGAGATGGAGGAACTGAGCGAAATACATGTTAGTAGGGAAGTGGTGTTAGGTAAATTGAAGGGATTGAAGGCAGATAAATCCCCAGGGCCAGATGGTCTGCATCCCAGAGTGCTTAAGGAAGTGGCCCAAGAAATAGTGGATGCATTAGTGATAATTTTTCAAAACTCGTTAGATTCTGGACTAGTTCCTGAGGATTGGAGGGTGGCTAATGTAACCCCACTTTTTAAAAAAGGAGGGAGAGAGAAACCGGGGAATTATAGACCGGTTAGCCTAACGTCGGTGGTGGGGAAACTGCTGGAGTCAGTTATCAAGGATGTGATAACAGCACATTTGGAAAGCGGTGAAATGATCGGACAAAGTCAGCATGGATTTGTGAAAGGAAAATCATGTCTGACGAATCTCATAGAATTTTTTGAGGATGTAACTAGTAGAGTGGATAGGGGAGAACCAGTGGATGTGGTATATTTGGATTTTCAAAAGGCTTTTGACAAGGTCCCACACAGGAGATTAGTGTGCAAACTTAAAGCACATGGTATTGGGGGTAAGGTATTGGTGTGGGTGGAGAATTGGTTAGCAGACAGGAAGCAAAGAGTGGGAATAAACGGGACCTTTTCAGAATGGCAGGCGGTGACTAGTGGGGTACCGCAAGGCTCAGTGCTGGGACCCCAGTTGTTTACAATATATATTAATGACTTGGATGAGGGAATTAAATGCAGCATCTCCAAGTTTGCGGATGACACGAAGCTGGGTGGCAGTGTTAGCAGTGAGGAGGATGCTAAGAGGATGCAGGGTGACTTGGATAGGTTGGGTGAGTGGGCAAACTCATGGCAGATGCAATTTAATGTGGATAAATGTGAAGTTATCCACTTTGGTGGCAAAAATAGGAAAACAGATTATTATCTGAATGGTGGCCGATTAGGAAAAGGGGAGGTGCAACGAGACCTGGGTGTCATTATACACCAGTCATTGAAAGTGGGCATGCAGGTACAGCAGGCGGTGAAAAAGGCGAACGGTATGCTGGCATTTATAGCGAGAGGATTCGAGTACAGGAGCAGGGAGGTACTACTGCAGTTGTACAAGGCCTTGGTGAGACCACACCTGGAGTATTGTGTGCAGTTTTGGTCCCCTAATCTGAGGAAAGACATCCTTGCCATAGAGGGAGTACAAAGAAGGTTCACCAGATTGATTCCTGGGATGGCAGGTCTTTCATATGAAGAAAGACTGGATGAACTGGGCTTGTACTCGTTGGAATTTAGAAGATTGAGGGGGGATCTGATTGAAACGTATAAGATCCTAAAGGGATTGGACAGGCTAGATGCGGGAAGATTGTTCCCGATGTTGGGGAGGTCTAGAACGAGGGGTCACAGTTTGAGGATAGAGGGGAAGCCTTTTAGGACCGAGGTTAGGAAAAACTTCTTCACACAGAGAGTGGTGAATCTGTGGAATTCTCTGCCACAGCAAACTGTTGAGGCCAGTTCATTAGCTATGTTTAAAAGGAAGTTAGATATGGCCCTTGTGGCTACAGGGGTCACGGGGTATGGAGGGAAGGCTGGGTTCTGAGTTGGATGATCAGCCATGATCATAATAAATGGCGGTGCAGGCTCGAAGGGCCGAATGGCCTACTCCTGCACCTATTTTCTATGTTTCTATGTTTCTATGTTTCTAACATTATCTGCCTCTAAATGCTAGAATTCTACATACCAAGGTTAACCAAGCTACATCTCCAGATGAATGGTCTCGACCCAAAACATCAACCATAATTGTATGAAATTATATGAAGTCAAAAATATGAATGAATCCTTTGTTGGGTTTGGATTGATAAAATCCCTGGATTAGTAACCCAGGATTACTGATCTGTGACTATTCTGGTACATTACAAAATCCAATCCCTAGATGTGAAGAAAGCATCACCACCTCCGGAAAGCAACGGCTATGCCTTTTACTCAAGAGAGATCAACTCACTGAAAACATGTTAGAGCATAATTTTTTAAAAAGCCAACCAATAGTAAATAGTAAAGTTAGCCCCTCTTCAAAAGTATGTGATTCAAGTGATTATGAGAGTGTCAGTCCAGTGATGTCTCAGTGTTTAATTGCCCAGACACTTCTTCCCATTCACTGAAACCAAACCCTCGGCAAAATCACAGCAAGTGAGAAATAAGATTATTTCTAATTTGACTGCTGCCCACAAAACTTGTCACTATGAAACACTTAAAAAATAACATACTGAAATTAATGGGTTGAACAATTCGCTTGCCAATAGTCGTGCTGCTCATCTAACACTTTGCACAGATTTCATTATTAAGGGGATGCTACGGTACAGATGCCTTTCCTCATTTTCTGTTAATTAGTAAGCAACAAAAAAAAAATCCAATTATGTGCAGCCATGCTGTGCAGTTAGGTGAAACTCATACGCGGAGAAGTAAAGTACATTCAAGAGCTGAGCTATATAATAAGGCATTAAATCATCCTAAGGTTGCAACATATTTTTCAAATGGGAACAGCCAATCATTTTATTTTAGTCAGCATCCCACATACAGAAGAGATTCACAAAATAGGTGCCATACTCTCCTACAGCAATTCATCTATAGTAAATTATTTTCAGTGCTGTCACTGTGCAAAACTCTCTCTGCAGTATAGCAATGTGTTAGTCTAGCATTTTTGCCCAAGTTTTGGAGTAAATTTGAGCATAAATTTATGAATTTCAATCAAGACTGCAGCAAACTGAGCGTTACAACAAAATCAACCTGACTGTCATTAAGTTCTCTTGTAATCTCATTAATGAAAGCAACAAAGTTCGTGTTTAAGTCCATTTATTATCATAACTCATGCCAATGCTGCCAGAATTGCTGGTAACGGGGGCCACCTGCCAGTGCAAGGGCTGGTGGATTCCACGGTAAGGCTGACCTCATGTTGCTCTGAACATTGCAGCAGTGGAGCAGTGATGGAGATAGTCATTGGACTGGTGCAGGCATGTGTCTCCATGGAGCCATACACCTCTGCAACAAAAAGCTGGTAAATGCCAACAGTTTCTGCTATAAGCTCTAGAGGCAAGTTGAATAATCTGGCTGATGGCTGTACTATTGTACCAGGGGTAATGTAATGTCACTCAGAGCAAATAAATTTTGGGGCTCTGTAAGGATTATTTCATTCAGTGCGTTATCTGAGCGTACATACCAATAGAACTGTAAACTAGGCATTTTCTTTGTAAAAGAGAATTCAGACTTCCTGTTCCTCTGGCTTGTCCCTCTGATTGGGGTTTAGCTTCCTTGAATTGTACCTTTTGATATTTTGTTGACAAAGTATTCCATCATTAGTAGCTGTGGAGAACTGTCATGTAATTGTGTGGTCCAGTCTTTTGCCTTGAATACGCGATGCAAAAGTTGGTTTGTAAGAGAAGGCTGGTCTATCAAGATTTGGCAACTTCATCCCACATGTGCTTTTTTTTTGAGACTGCAGAACAATGATTATCTATTACCTTCCGAAAATTCAGTCAAACTATGGAGACTCGCCATGTGCACCTTTATTCTCCAGACAGGTAATCTGTCATTTTATATGTCCAGGCTAAAGTGTTTTTCAATCACATTCACTGAGTGAATCTTACATTGCAGTGTTTAGGCAACACAAGTTATTGAGCTAATGCTCAGAGGAAATAAAAACATGGTCATCATTTTTCTCAACCTTACACTTCTGGGTTGAAATGGCGGAAAGGTTCTTATTAGCCTATTCCTGCTTCTAATTTATACATTTATATTTTCACATATCAGTGTAAAGGCAGGATAAAAAATCTTCATGAAGTACAGCAGAGGAAGAGAATCACAGATCATTACAAATTAATCCTCATCACCAGCAATGGACTTTTAGCTTTCTGTCCATTAGAGATGGCTGGAGGATCGTGGTTGTACCCTTTCAACAAGCACTATGCCTGCTAGAAAAGGCAAAAATAAAATCAGAGGAATAACTAAGGTCAATAAATGGAAAACACTATACAACATTTATCTGAAGACATCCACAGGTGATCAAAATCAATTCAGGAGATCAGTTGGATCAAATGCTTTCTGAACTTCATTTTATTTTCTATACGACTTTGAACTCTATCAGAATCAGAATCAGGTTTATTATCACCGGCATGTGATGTGCTAACTTAGCAGCAGCAGTTCAATGCAATGCATAATATAGAAGAGAAAAATAAATAATAAATAAAATAAAATAAATAGTAAGTAAATCAATTACAGTATGTGTATATTGAATAGATCAAAAAACATGCAAAAATCAGAAATACTGTATATTAAAAAAAGAGTGAGGTAGTGTCCAAGGCTTCAATGTCCATTTAGGAATTGGATGGCAGAGGGGAAGAAGCTGTTCCTGAATCACTGAGTGTGTGCCTTCAGGCTTCTGTACTTTCTACCTGATGGTAACAGTGAGAAAAGGGCATGCCCTGGGTGCTGGAGGTCCTTGATAATAGACGCTGCCTTTCTGAGACATCGCTCACTGAAGATGTCCTGGGTACTTTGTAGGCTAGTACCCAAGATGGAGCTGACTTACAACGCTCTGCAGCTTCTTTTGGTCCTGCACAGTAACCCCCGCCCATACCAGACAGTGATGCAACCTGTCAGAATGCTGTCCATGGTACATCTATAGAAGTTTTTGAGTGTATTTGTTGACATACCAAATCTCTTCAAACTTCGAATGAAGTATAGCCGCTGTCTTGCTTAATATAGCAGCGACCTGAGTCAAGACCAGAGGTCTCCTCTTCAAAGGGCATACAGAGAATCAGAATTCAACAAAAAGACATTGAGACAGTCCCACCGACACTCAGAGATGGTTAAGCAGATAGCTACATACATGCACAGATTAAAGGTCTGACAGGCAGATACACAAGGACCAAAAAAGGGCAATCATGTAATTGACGGATGCCAAGAAAACAGTTGATATTGTTTTTGAGCCCAAAGCAGAGAGGTTTTGCCATCTAACTCAGCAGAAGGGCTGACGGCTCAGAGCTTGGAGGTGAATGACTTTCTCTCTCTAAGCACTAAAGAACCCAATTCCATAGAGAAGTAACAATGAAAGCCCTGAAACTCATAGGTGTGCAAGTATATAGTTGGAACTGGAGTTGGTTTATTATTGTCACATGTATCAAGATACACTGTTCTGTATGCCACCCAGGTCATTCCATACATAATTCCACTGACATAGCAAAAACAAATAATGCAGAATATAGTGCAGCAATTAAGAGAAAGTGCAATATAGGTAAACAAATAAAATGGAAAGGTCAAGATGAGGTATGGTTGTGAGTTAATCTTTTAATGTATGAGGTCCATTGAAGAGTCTGAAAACAGAGTGATTAAAACTGTCCTTGAGACTGGAACTCCAGGCCCTCAAGCTTTTACACAATCCTCCAGATGGGAGTGGAGAGCAGAGAAAATGACAAGGGTGTTAGAGGTCTTTGCATTGTTTGTATGGATGATTTTCTGGGTGATGGAAGATATGGGAGTGGAAGCAGCATAGCAGATTTGCAACTATCTGGTTAGGATACAGGAATGTGAGTGGGGAAGGGAGCTTGTGGCAGTAGAGGACTTTGATGCATGTTAGTACTGCTGCTTCACAGTTCTAATGTTGGCTCTTTATGCTGGATTCTTCTGCATGCACATTTCCCCCATGATTGCATGGTTTACCCCAATTGCTCTGGTTTCTTCCCACACCCCAAAGATGAGTTAATTGTTTACTGTAAATTGACTTATTTGGGATTGGAGTATTTGCAATATGGCACAACTCCTGTAAAGGCATAAAGTATCAAGAGGGACCAAGAGATTCAGAGACAGCAAGGAGTCGGGGGCTCAAAGGACAGATGTTGAGGGAAAGCTGCATGTTATTAATTTCCCCTTGAGCCTGATATGTTTTCAGGTAAAGTTGCTGATTGATCTCAGAGCTCATGGTGTAATACCTTACACCATTCAATTCTCTTACTGAGACATATATTAACTAGCAGCACTAACTGCTGTACTAAATAGCAGTATTGCAGTTTCCTCTGCTTCTGAAATGTTTTCCCATAGAATAATGCGATGCTGAAGTTGTGAAAGGAAGTGGAGTACGATGTTCTTGGCTAATGCGTATCTTCTGCTGTTGGTGGGGATGAACTTCTAGAAAACCAAACAGCCTTTCCCTAAAGGCTACTGAAATAGTTCAAGTGTGTCTCTAGTGCACAGTGACTCTTGTCACATGTGCACTAACTTCACATTTCTGCATCATTCTGCATTCACGTATCTCATGTAAATCAGGCTGTCAAATCTCTATTAGCCGTTTTGCGTTAACTGCAAATTAAGGTCTACCCATTCCATTTCAAAACCCCGTCTCCTTTTTTTTTGCCAGCTGCTCATGAACACTGGCAACATAGGTACAATATAGCTGCCACTTCTGATCAACACTAAAATGTTTGTTTGCTAGCTGTTCCCGCAAAATGTTCACATTAATTTGTGCAATTTATGTCAAGTGCACTCAACAGTTAATTACATTATTCATGCACTGTTCTTTAAGGACATTAATAACATGTAGATAACTGAAGAGTAGATTTGGAGCTGGAGATTTTGAAAGGGAAGTGGTATCACATGGCATCCCATCAGTCTAGAAAAGCGACTGAACTCTCATGTAAGTCATGTATTGTACAGGTAAAGGTCCACTCTACCCCCACCCCGTCCGTCTGTACCCAGGACGCCATTCACCCTTCTGCCGTTATACATTTAACCTGAAGCACAACTACATACAATACGTTCTGTTTGGTAACCTTTTCAAATCACATTAAGGCAGAAAAATTAGGGTGCTCTTTTGAATCATTCTGAATTTCCTAAAGAGTTGTGACACACTTGAAATCTCAGAGCTGTCAGGCAGGGGGATTGCCCAGCCTGCATTCTTTGGCCTCCAGAGGCAGAATCAGCAGGAATTTTCCCGTGCTATGGACCTTTAATGCTTTAAAATATGCTGTAACGTTCTCCAAACAAATATTGATGCTGCTACTTAAAGAGGTTTGGAGACGAAATTCCAGAAATAGTGGGAGCAGATGAAGGCAAAGGTACAACAATTAAATCCATATGATGCTTTTTTCACTCTGAATACTTCATCCTCATGTCTGAATTGTGTCCTTTGAATGAATCAGTATTACACACTCTAAAACAACAATGAGAGTAATTCTGTGAAGTTACATCCTACTGAACTCCTCCAGCATTTTGTGTGTGAATTTCTGGGAGGATTATTTTGACTGCGCTAGCCTCCTCAAAGGACCTCCCTTTCTTCCTGATCTTCACATTGAATGAGAAGTAATATTTCATATTGGTTGGGAATCAATAAACAAGCTGAACTGTTTGATCACAGGAAATTTGAACTTTTGTGTACTGAATGTGATGCAGGGGTCCTGATGCAGGTTTTCAACTCAGAACATCAACAATTCCCTTCCTCCCACAGATGTTTGACTGAGTTCCCCCAGTAGATTTCTGTTGTTCCAAATTCCAGCATCTGCAGTCTCCTATGTCACTTTTTTGAATGGAATTGTTTGGGGCTAAAGGTTTTGCACTTCTATTGTAGTAGGTTTAAAGAAAAAGCTCGACAATGTCTCTGCATTTTAAAGAAAATATCATCAGACTGGGGAGCGTTTAAGTGGATGTCGCTCATATCACAATATATTTATAGTTTGAACATGCAGCACATAACAGATGGACTAAAGTTCCCATTGAGAGTATTCTTCCTTCACGTTCCTGAAATTTGGGACAACTTCAGCCTCAACATCTGGACCGCTGGTGAAGTCGTGCCCATTTCTCATGGAAAGGCCTTAAGCTATGGCTGGCCACTGTCCAAACCTCTGATAGCCGATCTTGGCATATCACCATTTATCTCCCATTACACAATGAAGCATCACCATGTTTCACATTAGAGGGCTTCAGTGAATCTCAGATATGCTAATCTGGAGGTCTTAATTCAAAGGTAATGAAGGCTTTGCAGAGCTGTACAAGTACCTTCAGGTAATTTATTTTCATGCTTTTCACTTCATAGTAACTTCTTCAAAAGGCCTCTCATGGTGCACCACACCAATCTCTTTATAGGACACGATGCGTGCACAGGGAGGAAGGGAGAAAGTGACAGGGTGGAAGGGTACATTCAGAATGGCAGAATACTTCTGTGGACCATATAGTCTGACGTGGATGAGATGGGCTATACAATGAGTTTCTTGGCTACGCAGTTTCCATTATTTACATTTATTTAGTCCCTCAGATTTTGTGGGCTCTGCAGGTTGAGCCGATATTTAATTGCCCATCCCTAACTGCTGTTGAATTTAATTGCTTTCCTGAATTGCTGCATAGAACAGAGAACAGTACAGCACAGTACAGGCCCTTCTCTCTACATGCTCCATCTATCTCCTCCATCCTCTGCCCTACCCATCACTTTAGTTCCTATCCCCCGACAAACTAGTTTAAACTCTCCCCAACAGCTCTCGCAAACTTATCCGCAAGGACATTGGTCCCCTTTGAGTTTAGGTGTAACCTGTCCCTTTTCTACAGGACATACCTTCTGCACAAAGTTGTGCCAAATTTTTAACCTGCTCCAAGATCAATCCACTCTCCATTTTTCTTTCATCCATCTGCCTATCTAAGAGTCCCTTAAATGTCCTTAAAACGTCTCCCTCTACCACCACCAGGGCAGTGCAATCCACCCACCTACCACACACTACGTAAAAAACCTACCTCTGATATCCCCTCTACACTTTCCTTTTAATAATCTTAAAATTATGCCCCCTCATATTAGCCATTTCTGCCCTGGGAAAAGGTCTCTGGCTGTTCACTCTACCTATGCCTCTATCAAATCACCTTTCATCCTCATTTGCCCCAAAAATAATGGCCTATTTCGCTCAACCTATCTGCATAAAACATGTTTTCTAATCCTGATATATCTCCTCTGCACCGGCTCTAAAGCGTCAACATCCCTCCTATCATGAGGTGATTGGAAATGAGATACTCAATACTCACAGAGTGGTCTGATCAGAGTTTCCTACAGTTGCAATATTACCTCACAGCTCTTTGCCCGACTAGTGAAGGCCAACACTCCATATGCCTTCTTAAGCACCCTATCAACTTGTGTAGCAACTTTGCGGGATCTATGAATGTGGACCTCAAGTTCCTTCTGTTCTTCCACACTGCTAAAACTTCTACCATTAAACATGTGCTTTGCCTTCAAGTTTTACCATTCAGAGTGTATCATTTCACACTTATCCAGATTAAACTCCATCTGCCCCTTCTCTGCCCAGCTTGGCATCTTTTCAATGTCCCATTGTAACCTACAACAATCTTCTGTACTATCCACAACACCACCAATCTTTGTGTCATCTGCAAACTTATTAACCCACCCATCCAAGTCATTTATAAAAATCACAAAAAGGAGATCGTTGCAAAACACCACTGCTCACTAACCTCCAAGGAGAATACTCTCCGCCTTCTGTAAGCAAGCCAATTCGGTATCCACACAGCCAAGTTTCCCTGGAGCCCATGCCACCTGATTTTCTGAATGAACCTATTGTAGGAACCTGTCAAAAGCCTTACTAACATCCATGTATACCACAGCCACTATTCTACCTTCATCAATTTGTTTTGTCACTTCTTCAAAGAATTCAGTCAGGCTCATGAGGCTAATCACAAAGCCTAATCAGACTACACATCTCCAAGCGCTCATACATCCTGTCTCTAAGAATCCTGTCCAATAGTTTGTCCATCAGTGATCATGGGAGATCTTACTGTTCTATGATTCCAGGGGTTATTCCTACTATCTTTCTTGAAAAACAGAATAGCATTTGCACCCGCCACTCCTCTGTTACTACTCCTCTGTCCACCGAGGATGCAAAGTTCATTGCAAAAAGTGCAGCAATTTTTCTTCACTTCCCGTAATAACCTAAGGTATATCCCGCCTGGCTCAGGGACGAATTCATTCTGAACCGGGATAAAATTCAAAAATTTGAGGTGCAAAGGGACTTGGGAGTGCTCATGCAGGATTCCCTAAAGGTCAGCTTGCTGATTGGGTCTGTGGTAATGGTGGGTGGGGGTGGAATGCAATGTTAGCATTCATTTCAAGAGGACTAGAATAGAAAAGCAAGGATATAACGCTGAGACTTTATAAGGCATTGCTCAGACTGTACT
The DNA here is from genome assembly GCF_963921235.1 of Mobula hypostoma. NCBI lineage: Eukaryota > Metazoa > Chordata > Chondrichthyes > Myliobatiformes > Myliobatidae > Mobula > Mobula hypostoma. The sequence continues at coordinate 50,939,293 of NC_086113.1, read as the reverse complement.
TGGAGCATTGTGAGCAGTTTTTGACCCCTGAACTAAGAAAAGATCTGTTGGATTGGAGAGGGTCCAGAGGAGGTTCATGAGAATGATTCCAGGAATGAAAGGGTCAGTGTATGAGGAGTATTCGATGGTTCTGGGCCTGTACTCGCTGGAGTTTCAAAGAGTGAGATGAGAAAGGCCTAAACAGAGAGGAGAGGATGGTTCCTATTATGGGGGAGTTTAGGATCAGAAGGCACTGCCTCAGAATAGAAGGACATCCATGTAGAACAGAGATGAGGAGGATTTTCTTTAGCCAGAGACTCGTGAATCTGCAGAATTCATTGCCACAGAGGGCTGTGGAAGCCAAGTCATTGGGTATCTTTAAAATGGAGATTGATAGGTTCTTGATTAGCCAGGAATCAAAGATTACAGGGAGAAGGCAGGAAAATGGGATTGAGAGGGATAATAAATTAGCCATGGTGGAATGGAGGAGCAGACTCTGTGGACTGAATGGCCTAATTCTGCTCCTATGTCTTATGATCTTATGGTCTAATGTTTTTCAAAAGTTCCATCACTTCCTCCTTCTAAGCGTTGATACGTTCTAGTATATCAGTCTGTTCTACGCTGTCCTCCCAAATATCAAGATCCCTGTCACTGATGAATACTGAAGCAGAGTATTCACTAAGTACCACCCATACCTCCCCTGACTCTGGGCACATGTTTCCTCTTCTCTCCCAAATTGGTCCTATCCTCACTCTAGTCATCTTCCTGTTCTTCACATAGTTATAGAATGCCTAGGGTTTCTCCTTAATCCTACTCGCCTGTCTCACAACTCCTTCCAGCTCTCCTAGATCCACTCTTCAGGTCCTTCCTAGCTACGTTGTAGCTCTAACATCCTGCCTGATCCTTGCTACCTAACCTTTAAGTAAGCTTCTTTCTTCCTCTTGACTAGATGTGCCACATCTCTTGTCAACCATTGTTCCTTCAGCCTATCTTCCTTTCCCTGCCTCAGTGGGACAAACATCTGCAGAACTATATGCAAGCGTTCCCCAAACAAGCTCCACATTTCCGTTGTGCATTTCCCTGAGTACATCCATTCCCAACTTATGGTCCCTAGTTCCTGCTTAGTGGCATTATAATTCTCCCTCTCCAAATTAAACACTTTCCCATGCCATTTGCTCCCATGCCTGTCCAAGGCTATGGTAAATGCCAGGGAGTTATGGTCTTTGTTTCCAAAACGTACACCCACTGAGAGATCTTTCGCCTGATCTGGTTCATTGCCTAGCACTAGATCTAGTATGGCCTCTCCTCGAGTTCGGTTGTCCACGTGTTGCGTCAGGAATCCTTCCTGGACACACCTAACAAATTCTACCCCATCTATACCTTCTACACTGAGGAGGTGCCAATCAATACTAGGAGGCTGAAGTCACCCATGACAGCAACCCTGTTATTTTTGAACATTTCCAAATTCTGCCTCCCATTCTGTTCCTTGGAGTCTCTGTTGCTATTGGGTGGGGGGGGGGTGGTTTATAGTATACTCCAAATAGAATAGTTGTTCCCTTCCTGTTTCTGATCTCCAGGTACACTGACTCAGTAGATAATACCTCCAGAATGTCCTGTCTTTCTACGGCTGTGATACTATCTCTGATTAGCAATGCCATTACCCCACCTCATTGACCTCCCTTCCATTTCCTTTTGAAACACTTAAACCCTAGAATATCCAGCAGCTATTCTTACCCTTGTATAGCTATGACTCTGTAATGGCTACAGTACCGTAGCTCCATGCACTGGCCCATACTTTAAGTTCAACACCCATGTCACATTAAAACAGTTGGATTTCAACCCATGCAACTGACTGCTGTTATGCCCTGTCCACTGCCTTTCCTTCCTCATAGTCTCTCCACCTCCTCCGTCCTCTGCCCTACCTTGGAATCCTTTGCCCTACCCATCACTTCTGTTCCCATCTCCCTGACAGACTGGTTTAAACTCGCAAGCAAACCTACCCACAAGGATATTGCTCTCCCTTGAGTTCAGATGTAACCCGTCCCTTATGTACTGGGCATCCCTTCCCCAGAAGAGATCCTAGTGATCCAGAAATCAGAAACCCTGTCCCTTACATCAATTCTTCAGCCATACATTCAACTGCCACATCCCCGACTCTTACCATCACTGGCAGCAATCCAAAGATTACAACCCCTAAGATCCTGCTTTTCTGTTTCCTACCTATTTCATTGGTGCTAATTTATTCCACGCCTTCTGCCTGTGCACCCTCCCCTATAAGAAGGCTGTAGACATGATCAAAGATGCCCCTGTCCCTGGCACCTGGGAGGCAACATACCATCTGGGAGACTCTTTCATATCTACAGAATCTCTTGTCTGTTCCTCTAAATATCGAATCCCTTATCATTGCTGTTTTCCTCTTATACCCTTTTCTCTTCCAAGCCTAAGACCCGGTCACTGCAGCTTTCCCCTTGTAGGTCATTTTCCAATTAGGGGTGGATTTCCACTTTGACCATCAGAATCCTTTATCCTACCGACCCTTAGGGTAATAGGAAAACCAGATAGACATAGATCAGTTGCTGCATTGAGTTCAATGTTCCAACTTTGCCTTACTCCACAGTGGCTTTGAAATTCCCTTCAATTTTCTTCCAACGCAATTGCACAGGAGACAATTAGGATCACACAGGATATAAAAGCAGGAACAAACAAAAAAAGTCCATGATATGTGAACTTCAGAACGCAATATGGTTCTGAAGAAGAGTCTCAGCCCAAAACGTTGACTGTTTATTCTTTTCCATAGATGCTTCCTGGCCTGCTGTGTTCCTCCAGCATTTTGTGTGTCTTCCCCGATAATATATGAAAGATACTTTTCCCTCCTCAGGCTCCAGAAAGCATGATTTATTTTCCAGGCATTTCAATTTATTGCGCTGAATTTCTCTGAAGTTCCCTGTTGGAATTGTTTTCTTTTATGGTTACATTTTAGCCCTAAATTCCTGATCTTTGACTCCTGTAAGATAAGAGTAGATCTAAGGAATAAAACTGGCTTGCTTGTTCTTGCTTTGCAAAGAAGGGCTTCTCTCAGATGTAAACTCGAGGAATTCTGCAGATGCTGGAAATTCAAGCAACACATAACAAAGTTGCTGGTGAACACAGCAGGCCAGGCAGTATCTCTAGGAAGAGGTACAGTCGGCGTTTCAGGCCGAGACCCTTCGCCACGAAGGGTTTCGGCCTGAAACGCCGAATGTACCTCTTCCTAAAGATGCTGCCTGGCCTGCTGCGTTCACCAGCAACTTTGATGTGTGTTGCTTCTCTCAAGTGATCACTGCCACTTTTACTAAACCACTTCCAGCGATACACATAAGCTTTTCTGCGACAATGCACGGTACGAGTGTCAGAATGAATGGTGTGTGTTGTAATTTTATTTTATTGAGATACAGCAGAGATTAAGCCCTTCTGGCCCTTCAGCCCTTTGAGCTGTGCCGCTCTGCAACCCCTGATTTAACCCTCGCTTTATCACGGGACAATTTACAATGACCAATTAATCTACCGACCGGTGCATCGTTGGTAATGATGTGTTAGTGACGTATTTCCTTTTTCTTTTACTCAGAATGGAATTCTATTTTATTTAGAGATACAGCATGGAATAGGCCCTTCCAGCCCTACAAACTGTGCCGTCCAGCAATCCCGAAGACCCCAATTTAACCCTAACCATCTCACAGGACAATTTACAATGACCAACTAACGTACCTGGTACGCCGTTGGATCTGTAGGAGGAAATCGGAGCACCCGGACAAAACCCACCCATTCCACAGAGAGGATGTACAGGGTCACATTACACAGGATTGAACTCCAAACTTCTAATGCCCTGAGCTGTAAAAGCATCGCACTAGTTACTATTCTATTAGTTGTGTCAAAAAATTGTAAAGAGACACTACAGTGTGCTATTTTCTGTTAATGGCACTCTCCCTGGTCCAACTAAACTAAACATGAGGTGGTTTTACATAGAAACATAGAAACATAGAAAATAGGTGCAGGAGTAGGCCATTCGGCCCTTCGAGCCTGCACCACCATTTATTATGATCATGGCTGATCATCCAACTCAGAACCCCGCCCCAGCCTTCCCTCCATACCCCCTGACCCCTGTAGCCACAAGGGCCATATCTAACTCCCTCTTAAACATAGCCAATGAACTGGCCTCAACAGTTTCCTGTGGCAGAGAATTCCACAGATTCACCACTCTCTGTGTGAAGAAGTTTTTCCTAATCTCGGTCCTAAAAGGCTTCCCCTCTATCCTCAAACTGTGACCCCTCGTTCTGGACTTCCCCAACATCGGGAACAATCTTGCTGCATCCAGCCTGTCCAATCCCTTTGGGATCTTATACGTTTCAATCAGATCCCCCCTCAATCTTCTAAATTCCAACGAGTACAAGCCCAGTTCATCCAGTCTTTCTTCATATGAAAGTCCTGCCATCCCAGGAATCAATCTGGTGAACCTTCTTTGTACTCCCTCTATGGCAAAGATGTCTTTCCTCAGATTAGGGGACCAAAACTGCACACAATACTCCAGGTGTGGTCTCACCAAGGCCTTGTACAACTGCAGTAGTACCTCCCTGCTCCTGCACTCGAATCCTCTCGCTATAAATACCAGCATACCATTTGCCTTTTTCACCGCCTGCTGTACCTGCATGCCCACTTTCAATGACTGGTGTATAATGACACCCAGGTCTCGTTGCACCTCCCCTTTTCCTAATCGGCCACCATTCGGATAATAATCTGTTTTCCTATTTTTGCCACCAAAGTGGATAACTTCACATTTATCCACATTAAATTGCATCTGCCATGAGTTTGCCCACTCACCCAACCTATCCAAGTCACCCTGCATCCTCTTAGCATCCTCCTCACTGCTAACACTGCCACCCAGCTTCGTGTCATCCGCAAACTTGGAGATGCTGCATTTAATTCCCTCATCCAAGTCATTAATATATATTGTAAACAACTGGGGTCCCAGCACTGAGCCTTGCGGTACCCCACTAGTCACCGCCTGCCATTCTGAAAAGGTCCCGTTTATTCCCACTCTTTGCTTCCTGTCTGCTAACCAATTCTCCACCCACACCAATACCTTACCCCCAATACCGTGTGCTTTAAGTTTGCACACTAATCTCCTGTGTGGGACCTTGTCAAAAGCCTTTTGAAAATCCAAATATACCACATCCACTGGTTCTCCCCTATCCACTCTACTAGTTACATCCTCAAAAAATTCTATGAGATTCGTCAGACATGATTTTCCTTTTACAAATCCATGCTGACTTTGTCCGATCATTTCACCGCTTTCCAAATGTGCTGTTATGACATCCTTGATAACTGACTCCAGCAGTTTCCCCACCACCAACGTTAGGCTAACCGGTCTATAATTCCCCGGTTTCTCTCTCCCTCCTTTTTTAAAAAGTGGGGTTACATTAGCCACCCTCCAATCCTCAGGAACTAGTCCAGAATCTAACGAGTTTTGAAAAATTATCACTAATGCATCCACTATTTCTTGGGCTACTTCCTTAAGCACTCTAGGATGCAGACCATCTGGCCCTGGGGATTTATCTGCCTTCAATCCCTTCAATTTGCCTAACACCACTTCCCTACTAACATGTATTTCACTCAGTTCCTCCATCTCACTGGACCCTCTGTCCCTTACTATTTCTGGAAGATTATTTATGTCCTCCTTAGTGAAGACAGAACCAAAGTAATTATTCAATTGGTCTGCCATGTCCTTGCTCCCCATAATCAATTCACCTGTTTCTGTCTGCAGGGGACCTACATTTGTCTTTACCAGTCTTTTCCTTTTTACATATCTATAAAAGCTTTTACAGTCCATTTTTATGTTCTCTGCCAGTTTTCTCTCATAATCTTTTTTCCCCTTCCTAATTAAGCCCTTTGTCCTCCTCTGCTGAACTCTAAATTTCTCCCAGTCCTCAGGTGAGCCACTTTCTCTGGCTAATTTGTATGCTACTTCTTTGGAATTGATACTATCCCTAATTTCTCTTGTCAGCCACGGGTGCACTACCTTCCTTGATTTATTCTTTTGCCAAACTGGGATGAACAATTGTTGTAGTTCATCCATGCAACCTTTAAATGCTTGCCATTGCATATCCACCGTCAATCCTTTAAGTGTCATTTGCCAGTCTATCTTAGCTAATTCACGTCTCATACCTTCAAAGTTACCCCTCTTTAAGTTCAGAACCTTTGTTTCTGAATTAACTATGTCACTCTCCATATTAATGAAGAATTCCACCATATTATGGTCATTCTTACCCAAGGGGCCTCTCACGACAAGATCGCTAATTAACCCTTCCTCATTGCTCAAAACCCAGTCCAGAATAGCCTGCTCTCTAGTTGGTTCCTCGACATGTTGGTTCAAAAAACCATCCCGCATACATTCCAAGAAATCCTCTTCCTCAGCACCTTTACCAATTTGGTTCACCCAATCTACATGTAGATTGAAGTCACCCATTATAACTGCTTTTCCTTTATTGCACACATTTCTAATTTCCTGTTTAATACCATCTCCGACCTCACTACTACTGTTAGGTGGCCTGTACACAACTCCCACCAGCGTCTTCTGCCCCTTAGTGTTACGCAGCTCTACCCATATCGATTCCACATCTTCCCGGCTTATGTCCTTCCTTTCTATTGCGTTAATCTCTTCTTTAACCAGCAACGCCACCCCACCTCCCCTTCCTTCATGTCTATCCCTCCTGAATATTGAATATCCCTGAACGTTGAGCTCCCATCCCTGGTCACCGTGGAGCCATGTCTCTGTGATCCCAACTATATCATAATCATTAATAACAATCTGCAGTTTCAATTCATCCACCTTATTACGAATGCTCCTTGCATTGACACATAAAGCCTTCAGGCGCTCTTTTACAACTCTCTTAGCCCTTATACAATTATGTTGAAAAGTGGCCCTTTTTAATGCTTGCCCTGGATTTGTCGGCCTGCCACTTTTACTTTTCTCCTTTGTACTTTTTGCTTCTACGCTCACTTTACACCCCTCTGTCTCTCTGCACTGGTTCCCATCCCTCTGTTGTGAACTAACCTCCTCACGCCTAGCCTCTTTAATTTGATTCCCACCCCCCAACCATTCTAGTTTAAAGTCACCTCAGTAGCCCCTGCTAATCTCCCTGCCAGGATATTGGTCCCCCTAGGATTCAAGTGTAACCCGTCCTTTTTGTACAGGTCACGCCTGCGCCAAAAGAGGTCCCAATGATCCAAAAACTTGAATCCCTGCCCCCTGCTCCAATCCCTCAGCCACGCATTTATCCTCCACCTCATCGCATTCCTACTCTCACTGTCGCGTGGCACAGGCAGTAATCCCGAGATTACTACCTTTGCGGTCCTTTTTCTCAACTCCCTTCCTAGCTCCCTATATTCTCCTTTCAGGACCTCATCCCTTTTCCTACCTATGTCATTGGTACTTATATGTACCACGACCTCTGGTTCCTCACCCTCCCACTTCAGGATATCTTGGACACGATCAGAAATATCCCAGACCCTGGCACCAGGGAGGCAAACTACCATCCGGGTCTCTGGACTGCGTCCACAGAATCGCCTGTCTGACCCCCTTACTATCGAGTCCCCTATCACAACTGCCCTCCTCTTCCTTGCCCTACCCTTCTGAGCTACAGGGCCAGACTCTGTGCCGGAGGCACGGCCACTGTCGTTTCCCCCGGGTAAGCTGTCCCCCCCAACAGTACTCAAACAGGAGTACCTGTTGTTAAGGGGCACAGCCACCGGGGTACTCCCCATCACCTGACTTTTCCCCTTCCCCCTCCTAACCGTGACCCACTTGTCTGCATCCCGTGGCCCCGGCGTGACCACCTGCCTTCCACTCCTCTCTATCACCTCCTCGCTCTCCCTGACCAGACAAAGGTCATCGAGCTGCAGCTCCAGTTCCGTAACGCGGTCCCTTAGGAGCTGCATCTCGATGCACCTGGCACAGATGTAGACGTCCGGGAGGCTTGGAGACTCCAGGGCCTCCCACATCCGACACCGAGAACAGCAAACTGCCCTCACAGTCATAATGCCCCTCTCCTCAAATAGCAACAGAAAATGAATGTCAAACCTTCCTCGCCTCGCCCGCTTCCGCCTAAGCCCGGTGAGCCGAAGCCCTTAAGCCCTCTGCTCCCGGCTCACTCCGCCACCCGCAAACTACGCTGCCCGCTCTATGAGGCTTTGTTCCTTTTAAATCTGCCGCGCTGCACTGCCCGACGTCACACGCTTGCGCAGTCCCGCCTCTCAGAAAGCCGTTGGAGAAAAAAAAATAACGAAAATTTCAAAAATGTCTTTCTCGGCACTCCCACTCAGACTCTCAGACTCCTTCTTCGAATCAAACCCGAAGCAGGATGTCTGCCCTTTTAAATCTGCCGCGCTGCACTGCCCGATGTCACACGCCTGCGCAGTCCCGCCTCTCAGAAAGCCGTTGGAGAAAAAAAAATAACGAAAATTTCAAAAATGTCTTTCTCGGCACTCCCACTCAGACTCTCAGACTCCTTCTTCGAAATACAACAAATACAAGCCAATTGTTTCATCAGAAATCCACCTTCTCCACTATTGCCTTCAAGGGTGAAAATACATTTAGTTCTTTAGTTTTACCTGCTTCCTTCATTAAATTTTCAGAGAGGCTGCTGAGATAGAATTTCCACATTGGAGCTGTTGGTAGGTTGGGCACAAACCATGGTTCACTATAACTGATTTTATGGCTCAACTTTCTGTACAAAAATGTCATCACAAATACAAAATCTTCCACAAACTACAAACAGAGCATATCAGAATGCAATAGCTTTCTCCCCTGTGTTAAAAAATGTCTTCATATCAGTTAAGTGTCCTAAACTGGCACATATTTATTAATATTACTGAAATGGCTGTACCATATAATATAAGAAAGTTAAATCAGCCTGGTCCATTAGCTGTAAGTAACCAGATTTGAAATCACGAAGATGGCTTTTAAAATCAGTAATGAAACATTTATTGTGTTATTGAAGTACAATAGTAAGTTTCATAGTTTGCTTTGATATTTAAAACACTTGTAAAATGTGTCTGTTAGAACAGTGAAGCGCAATAATACTGCTTAATTGTGAAAACTTTTTTTAAAATGCACAAGCGCACAATAAGTTGAAACCCACCAACCACACAAGACTGATTTTGTTTTCTACCTTTTGCAGACTGGGGAACTTACTGGAGAAGAATGGGCTGAGAATAATTTCTGGGTCAAATTATACCCTGGTGGAAACTGACCAGCTCTTTTAGTTGCAAATCCCACCTGTGAGACTGGAAATTTCCTGCATCAGGCGAGCTCTGAATTGTCGCCCCGCAGTGCTGCCTGAGTGCTCCCAGAACAACCAGGTTCTGAAACCCTTTACTTGCTGTACAGCATCTGACTGTTCTGACCCACTCATGTGCTCATGACTCTCAGAGGCCCTTAGATCCACCAACTGCTCTCCCTCCATCCATATAGAACCCTCAACTCATGTTCCTTCCACTGCAAGTCCTGATTACCAAGGCTTCTGATCACAACAGCTGTATTATCCAGTCCTCTACTCTCATGTAGGGTCGACACTCTTCTTCATGATCACTGGGACCTTCTCCCCAATAATCCCTTGGATTTAATATCACTCATCATCTTACCTTGACTCTTCTTTCTCTCATACTGCAGTGTCTTAAAGTAAGTGATTAAGCTTCATCCGGTGGCTCCAGATGCCCTGGGACCTGATGGTCGCTGAGTGTTCAAGAAAAGTCTTCATGAGTAACACAGTTGTTGGCTATAACACTGCTATGACTTACAGCACCCCTCCAAGAGCAGATGAAATTCTGGGCCATTGCAGTGAATAATGTGAACTAGCCATGACTACCTGTGTACATGGGTGATTTAACTCAGCACAAAATAATCAGGGTGACTCGGCTTGTAGGCATCATTCATTCCCAAACATTTTGCAATGATTTGGCCAACTATGAGCTAATCACCCCAGTTTAGCAACAAGATGACCACTTTACACTAAAGTAGACTTTGTATTTGATTCTGTTCTTTTATGTTCAACTGGTATATAATTTATCTTTTTTTTTGTGAATGTTGTTTATATGATGCTACGTGTCTGATGTACTGTCACGAGTAAGTTTTTCATTGCGCTTGTGAACACATGCACTTGAGCATATGGCAATAAAGTCCACTTTGACTTTGAAACTAAATCAATGCGGGCCAGCAGAGGCCCTGCCCAAGTGGCTCTGAAGCAGAAAACTTGTTTTCATTTCCGATCTCACCTCATTGTCGGAAGGATGTGGAAACTTCAGAGACAGTGCAGAGAAGATTTACCAGAATGCTGCCTCGATTGGAGAATATGTCTTACAAGGAAAGGTTGAGCAAGCTAGGGCTTCTCTCTGTGGAGTGAATTAGGATGAGCAGTGACATAATCGAGATGTCTAAGATGATAAGAGGCAGAGATAGTTGATAGCCAGCACCTTTTACTCAGAGCAGAAATGGCTAATACAAGAGGGCATAATTTTAAGATGTTTGGGGAAAAGTAGAAGGAGGATGTTTTCTTTTTCACACAGACAGCGGTGGGTGCATGAAATAGTCTGCCAGAGCTGGTGGTAGAAGTGCAATTCTTTTGTGATTCTTAAATCAACTGTTTGATTGTCATACAACAATGACTACAGAAGACGAAACATTTGTTGAGATAAGGATAGTTTCTCATTTGTCACCTGATCGGCAACGATGAATATACCAATCGAGTCAGGTTTTATAAAAACAATCAAACATTTATTCAACTCTGCTCAATACAAAAAAAACGAAAATCTTAACCAGAAGTTAACTGCTATGTGGCCATTTAACAAACCGCCATTCAGTACTAGTTCTTAAAGCGATAAATGCGAAAACAGTTCTTAAAGTGGTACATTCAAACACAGTTCTTAGAATGGTAATTTCGAAAGTTCAAGCGATTTATACAGTCAATTAGGAGAGATTTTTCTGAAGTAAAGAATTCCTTAAAGACACGACGTCACTGCCGATCCCAGCCGGAACCTGCCTTGTCTGCAGGATTCACGACAACGGACATAAAATGGTTTAAAGGCACTGACCTTTCCCTCTGGATACCCGATACTGCACAGCCTTTTCTGCTGTTTTTTAGCAGAGGCTATCTCATGCAGATCACTCTTTCTTGAACGAATTCAATAATGGTCAATTCTATCCAAAACCGCCAAACGACTCCTTCACGTTTCTGCCTTCACTCTTCAATACTACTGAAAAGATACATCAACAAACCTGGCAGCGATTGGTTAAACTGCTGGCCCAACAATCTTGTACCTTACAATAGAACGTAAAACTCCATTTTAAATCAAAACTACGTCATAAGGCAAATACGGAGCAGAGTGGAGCAGAGTATCTAGCTGACGCTCTAACTGGAAAACTAACTGCGTCACCCCAAGGGTCTCCTTTAATACCCGTGGTGAACGTGTCATCACGTGACCTCACATCGGCGGGAAAATTGCATCAGGTGACCTCCGAAAGACCATCACATCATGCTCATAAGACAGTCACAAGATATCCATGAGATGTGTAACACATTAATCCAAAGTTATAGGCTTTGTCTCCAAGATATTGCGCAGCTTTCCCTTTCCCGCTCTTGAAGTGGCAGAAGCTTACTCGGGTGCACATTTACAGGAGGTGGTTATGAAGTTCATTCAGCCATGGAGAACATTACAGCCTGGCCAAAACCCAGCATCACTCTGCAATCCCTAGCAGCAGATACAACTAACTAGCCGGTAGTCCCTCCTGCCCATTCCTTTTAAGGAAGATAGACATAATTTACAAAGACCCATCAGCATGATGGCAAAAATCATGTCATTCCACGTAGACCAGTGGAAAATCAAAGCTAACCTGTTCTTCACCATTAAATTCTATTTCATCCAGAAAATTGCATGTTTTCGGTGCACGACAGTGATGCCGTATGTAAAGTTAGTGTCTCACATTGACCTAGGTTCACTTCTGACTGCCAGTTTTATATGTGTGGAGTTTCCACGTTATTCCAGTGATGGGGTGCTCTGCTTTCATCCACATCCCAAGGTATGACAGCTGAGTAACTGGCCACTGTAAATTACACTAGTATAGGTGGATGACAAGGAAATCATGGGGAGTTGATTGATATTTAAGAGAGAATGGGTTGCAAGATATAGTCTGATGAATCAAATGGTGTCTATCACATCTGAAAACTATGAGAAATATTAATTCTGAAAGCCCCATCTCAAAGTGTTAAGCCAATCATATTGGCCCAGCAGCTCACTAGAAAGGACTAATATAACATGAGCCACACCATGCGTTAAAAAATCGGTCGCTGTGGTTCCTGTGGGAAAATTAGCTGAGTCTACACTTTCAGTGTTGTGCTTTAGCATATGGGAGATGAAATATAATTCATTTTAATGCTCTAAAGTAATTTCATGGTCAACTTTGTAATATCTAGTAGGTTTTCATGCTATTCTGTTCATAGAATAAAAATCCTTGCTACTGTAAGCAGCACACACAAAATGCTGGAGGAACTCAGTAGTTCAGGCAGCATCTGTGGAAAAGAGTAAACAGTCAATGTTTCAGGTCCTTGCTGTTGTACTTGGTCATTCTCAATCATTTTAGAAAGTAGTAGCAGTAGATTAAAAAGGTGTTTCCATATCCTCTGCAGTGGCAAACTATGTCTGAGGATCCAGGGATCAAATAATCAAGTTGATGATAAAGTTCAAGTTTATGGTCATGGGCATATTGTACATACCCTGGGTATAAAATAACATGAGAATTATCTTTGTGTAGCAGCAGCACCACAGTACATTATAGGCATGCCAACAAAAATTACATGAACTTAAATAAACATATTCCTGCTTTTAAGACCATTTTTTCTTTGTGTGATCTTCACTGAGGTCTTGTTTCCCTGGGAAGTCTCCATTTGAATATTGGGCACTGGTTTCACCCAAACTCTCTCCCTGCTCCATGTGCAGGTGCATCTCACCCAGGCAGACACAAGTGACTGATCTAAGTTTTCCTTATACAGTACGTTATGTGATCGCTTAATTTGTGTTTGGGACTTGATAAGTGATTTTGCGCTGCAAATCATTTGCACAATGCTTAAAAAGCATGTATGGCATTCACTACTGAATTTCTATGCCATATAATTTTGTAAAGAATTTCCTGCACAATGCATTTCATTAAAGCCTGGATGCATTCCCAAGCTTGGAATCATTTACTCCTTTGCCTATTAAACTTGGCCAGATCAAAGTAAATTTATGTCTCAATATGATTTTTAAAAAGGCTTCTTAACATCTATCCTACCAACACCCCCATGACAGATGCTGCCATTTGTTTTACATTGGACAGGAATCCTAGACAATAAAATTTAATAGAATTACAGGCAAAAAAATGCTGTCCAGATGAAGCAAAGAATTTTGGATTGAGCTGAGGGAGGCAACACATGCAAAATGCTGGAGGAACTCAGCAGGCCAGACAGCATCTGTGAAAAAAGTCAACATTTCGGGCCGAGACCCTTTGTCAGGACTGGACAAAGGAGCTGAATATTACTCTGTGTGTTGAACTCCATATTATTTTTATATATTATATTTACGATGGCTATAATCACCCTTGCATCAAGTCCTGTTCACTCTGATGCTTGTAGTCAATAAACTCCTACATCACTATTCTGCCTCAGAAGGCAGTAGAGGCCAATTTTCTGGATTCTTTCAAGAAAGAGTTAGATAGAGCTCTTAAAGATAGCGGAGTGAAGGGATATGGGGAGAAGTCAGGAAAAGGGTACTGATTGTGAATGATCAGCCATGATCACAGTGAATGATGGTGCTGGCTCAAAGGACTGAATGGCCTACTCCTGCACCTATTGTCTATTGTCCGTTGTCTATTGCCTGAATTTTTATCCCCCAGACAGAGCACAGATTCATGAAGGGTAGGTCCATGTTTGACAAACTTACTGGAATTATTTGAGGATAGACAGGAACAGATGGATGCTGTACAGTTAAAGTTACAGAAGGTGTTTCATAAGGTGCAGCATAAAAGACTTACCCATAAGAGTTGGAGATAATGTGTTCGCATTGACAGAGAATTGGTTAACCAATAGAAGGCAGACAGTTGGGATAAACAGGTGTTTCTCTGTTTGGCAGCCTGTGTTGAGCAGAGTGCTACAGTGTTTGATGCTGAACCCACAACTATTCACAATATACATTAACGATTTGGAAGAGGGAACCAAGTGTAGCACGTCTAAGTTTGCTGACGACACTAAATTGAGTGGAAAAGCAAACTGAGCAGAGGATGGTGAGGGTCTGCAGAGAGGCATAACCAGGTTAAGTGAGTGGAAGAGTGTCTGGCAAATGGAGTACAACATGGAAGTCATCCACGTTGAAAAGAAAGAAAGAAGACCAGGTTATTATTGAAATGGGGAAAGATTCCATTTGCGATTGTTCAAAGGGCTTGCGTATGAATTGCAAAATGCTGGTTTGAAGGTGCAACAGGTTATAAAGGAGGCAGATGAAATGTTGGCCTTTATTAGAGGGATTGAATTGAAGAGCAGGGATGTTGTGCTGCTACTGTACAGCGCACTGTTAAGTTCGCACCCGGAGTACTGCGTGCATTTCTGGTCTCCTTACTTGAGGAAAGATATGCTTTGAAGGCAGTGCAGAGCAAGTTCATTTTAAAGATGAAGGGGTTAGACTATGAGGAGAGATTGAGTCATCAAAGACTATATTCATTGAAATTCAGATGAATGAGAAGGGATCTTACAGAAATATATAAAATTATGGAAGTGATAGAAAAGATTGGCAGGAAAGTTGTTTCCACTGTTAGGTGAGACTAGAATTGTGGAACATACCCTCAAGATCCTGGGGAATAGAATTAGAAGGGAGGTGAGGAGAAACTGCTTTTCCCAGAGAGTTGTGTAGCTGTGTTCTTTGCCCAGAGAATCAGTAGAGCCTGTCTTATTAAATATATTTAAGACATAATTAGCTAGATTTGTGGAAGGCAGGGGAATTAAGGGTTATGGGGAAAAGGCAGATTGGTGGAGATGGCCAGATCAGCCATGATCTTATTGTATGGCAGAGTAGGCCCAACGGGCCAGATGTCCTGCTCCTCCTTCCATTTCTTATGTTCTTATGTCCATATGTTCCGCTTATTCTTTGTAACTTCTTTAAGAGATTTGACCCCTGGCTGCTCTGTGCTCCTCCAAACATGTCCTATTGTGCCCCCCCCAATTATTTTGTCTGCCAATGTAGCCAATTCTTCAACTTCCAAGATGCTATGTTGATCAGCCACAGTGCACAGATATCTCCCCAATTATACAAGGACACTGCAGGTCCATGGGATGGCCAGGGTTGGAAAGATCAATCCAGGAGTTAATCTGGAAGAAGTAGATGAGTCAATCAGAAATGAAGTGGGTTGAGCTGAATTTGCCAGTGGGTTTTTGCTCCTCACGCAATACGCAAGTATAAATTAATTCTTTAAACGTACGGCTTTGATCATGGCCTCCAGTTGTTCATTTGATGGGTTCTTCAGCATTATCCAGATTTGTAAACACATTCAGAATGGTTTACAAATCCGCACAGGCTCCTTGCTAAATCCAGTTGCAATATACACCTGACCCAGTTATTAAGTGCACCTACATCTGCTGCTCCTTACAACTAGACTGTTTGCTAAACATATGATTAAATTGCTAACAAAAGATAATCTACCAAGACACATGTCAATGGTTCCCAGGCCAACTGGCACACATACCCTGATCAGCAGATATATACCTGACCGGGTTACCAAAGGTAGGAGGAGAGAAATAAGTGCTGTCCTCGATATCCATACCCACATATCATTAATGAGTGCAAAAATCACGTATTAATTGTTAAAACAATCTGACTGAAAAAATAACTCAATCACTTGCTAAACATGCTCAAGCCAGTTGCCACATGTAGTGAAATCAGTTGTGTCATACATTTTATCTTCTGGGAAATACCACCAGATACATAGGAGGCACCGAACCAGTTGTGAATTCACTTAGGCCATTTACCAAGGCAGCTGCAGAGACACTCAGATACTAAATACACCCAGGTCATCTAGAAACAATACCCAGATCAGGTGCTAAAAGCTCTCAGAATGATTGCTGAATGCTTTTAAACTATTGTTAAATGCATCAGAGCCATTGTGAGAAACAGTTAAACTAGTTTGCGAATGCACCCTGCCTGGTCCAAAATGAATTTTTCTAAGTAGACTCCAGATCATCTACAAAAACACCCAGGCTAGTTAATCAGGATACTCTACTTCAGCAACAGAACAGGCTAAACCATCTCTTGCAGTACCATGCAGTATATCTATGATTATATTTTATTTCCACTGATGTCTTTTTCTGCACTGTCCAGTATACTTTATGTATAATGTATATACTGTGTGCTGTCTGAGCATGTGTGCCTGGGAGCTGCTACAAGCAAGCTTTTTTTACTGTACTGTACCTGACTATAATTGACAATGATGAAGTATATTTCTGCAGATGTACCGTGGAGAGCTTTCCAACTGGCTGCATCACTGTCTGCTATTGGTGGGTGTGGGGCTACTGCACAGGATCGAAGTAAGCTGTAAGAGAGTTGTAAAATTAGCCAGCTCCATCATGGGCACAAGCCTCCATAGTATCCAGGTCATCTTCAAGGAGCAGTGCCTCAGAGAGGGGGCATCCATCATTAACCCTATCAACCAGGATATGCCTTGTTCTCACTGTTACCATCAGGTAGAAGGTACAGAAGCCTGAAGGCACACACTCAATGATTCAGGGACAGCTCTGCCATCCAATTTCTGAACAGACGTTGAATCCATAAACACTACCCCAGTACTTTTTTCTCTCGATGATCATGTATTGCACTGTACTGCTGTAAAAAGTTAACAAATTTCACAACATATACCAGTGATATTAAATCTGATTCTGACCTCAACTTGCTGGCCTGACTTTAAGATTTGAAGAGTTGGAGCAATTAATGCAGTAAACTGATGGTCTGTTCATCCAGCACCCACCATGTAAACACACTGATTTCCGCAGGCAGAAGGGAATCTGATGTCACTGTGGCCTACGGCAGCAGCTGTTCCATAGGCCCCAAGCCTCTCAAGCTGACCTTGTATTGAATTTGGAATTTCACTTAAACCCTGACTTCAATGAGTTGATTATCTTTTCTAATCTCTTTCAAGTTTCACTATGTCTTTTGATTAACCTGTGCACTGCAGACCATATACCGCTGTGCAGAACTGCTTGCTCTTTATTACTAAGACCGTTCCCTCCAGACACCATTTATATTTTTTCCGCACCTTGACCTCACTTGTAACAGGCCTCTGATTTTTTTTGCTTGCACACAGTGCCTGTGTTTGAAAAGACCATAATAGTCAATGTCAAAGCCTTTCAGATAGAATACATGCATTAAAGCTGCACCAAATGCCAGGTATATTGCATATGCTCTCCTGGTTAAAGTTTCTAATATCTTGCTCAGATTGCTGAATTCTGATTATTCAAATGTTCACATTTATTGGTACAATTTTCTTTACATTAGAAGCAAGACATCAGGATATCAGAATGTGAGAGCGCCCCCAAACTCAGAAAGTCCCACTCCAGAGGCATGAGCAAGAAACACCTGCAGCACTGAGGAGTTGCTGAACAGTTGGATCCTCCTCCTATCGGATTCCATCTTCTTCAGCCACCTATCAACCTCCCAGCTTCTCACAACATCCCTCCTCCCCACCCACCTACCTTCCCACTCACCTCTTTCACCTATCATCTTCCAGCTTGTACTCCTTCCCCTCCCCCACCTTCTTATTCTGGCTTCTTCGGCCTTCCTTTCCAGGCCTGACGAAGGGTCTCAGCCCAAAGTATCAGCCCTTGATTCCTCTCCATAGCTGCTGCCTGGCCTGCTGAGTTCCCTCAGCATTCCGTGTGCTAGTAGGAGGTGTAACCTATTAAATGGGATATAAATTTCCAGCTCATTCACAGCCCTTTGCCTGAGTTGGAGTCTTCCCAAGCCGTACTAATGTGCACCACTTGAGCTATCATCATGCCACTTAGAGTTTATGTATAAAGGGACATATTCCTGAGAGGCCAGAAGAAGAATATTCACGTTGGTGGCTTATACTGTATCCTTATTTGGAAAAAAGTGAGAGGAATAAATTAAAAATTGCAGGCAAGCAACATCTGTGAATTTTTTTAAAAATAGCCATTGCTGGAAATCTCAAATGAAAACAGAAAATACTGAAAAGGCTTGGCAAGTCTGGCAATGTCTGGGGAAAGAGAAGCAGAGATAACATTTCAAGTCGAAGACACCTTATCTGATGAACAGAAACATTAACTCTGATCCTCTTTCCACTGGTGCTGCCTGATCTACTCTCCAACTGTAGAAGGGGACCATTGAAGACAATAACCTGAAGCAAGAGTAA
This sequence comes from Mobula hypostoma, assembly GCF_963921235.1. NCBI lineage: Eukaryota > Metazoa > Chordata > Chondrichthyes > Myliobatiformes > Myliobatidae > Mobula > Mobula hypostoma. The sequence goes on along the minus strand of NC_086113.1, from coordinate 50,920,842 downwards.
TTGTCATTAGGAAAGACAAGGGTTAGATAGTAAAGAAAAAAGGAAAATTGTATGTGCTAATCCTGATTAAGTGCTTTAATGAGGAGTAGGGGATGAAAGTGGTGGGGTTGATATTATCCATACTTCAAAATACATTTCAAAGTCAAAGTCAAATTCATTACTCAAGCACAGGTAAAATGAAAAACTTACTTGCAGCAGCAATCATATAGCACTAGATAAGTCGTAATGACAAGAAAAACATAAATTAAACATAAATTATGCACAATTTTGAAAGAAAGAATACAATTAGAACAGGAAAAAGAAACAAAAGTCCTTTGTAGTGATAGGTCAATGATCCAGATGATAGAATTGATGGCTTTGTGGCCAAGTTTGTGGATGACACAAAGGTAGGTGGAGGGGCAGGTAATGTTGAGAAAACAGGCAGTCTGAAGAAGGATTTAGACAAATTAATGTGTCAAGAAGTGGTAAATGGAATACAGTGCAAGGAAATGTATGGCCATGCACTTTGATCAATAAAGGAATAAAGGCATAGATTATTTTCTAAACTGGGAGAAAAATTCAGAAATCAGAGGTGCAAAGGGACTTGGAGTCTTCTTGCAGGATTTCCTAAAGTTTAACTTGCATGTTGAGTCAGTCATATGAAAGGCAAATGCAATGTTTGCATTCATTTCAAGAGGAATAGAATAGAGAAGCAACAGTGTAATGCTGAGGCTTTATAGGGAATTGATCAGACCACACTTGGAGTATTATGAGCAATTTTGGGCCCCTTATCTAAGGAAGAATATTCTGGTATTGGAGATGGTCCAGAGGAGGTTCGGGAGAAAGATCCCAGGAATGAAACAACACACATAAAAGTTGCTGGTGAACGCAGCAGGCCAGGCAGCATCTCTAGGAAGAGGTGCAGTCGACGTTTCAGGCCGAGACCCTTCGTCAGGACTAACTGAAGGAAGAGTGAGTAAGGGATTTGAAAGTGGGAGGGGGAGGGGGAGATCCAAAATGATAGGAGAAGACAGGAGGGGGAGGGATGGAGCCAAGAGCTGGACAGGTGATAGGCAAAAGGGATACGAGAGGATCATGGGACAGGAGGTCCGGGAAGAAAGACAAGGGGGAGGCGGGGGGGACCCAGAGGATGGGCAAGGGGTATATTCAGAGGGACAGAGGGAGAAAAAGGAGATTGAGAGAAAGAATGTGTGTATAAAGATAAGTAACAGATAGGGTACAAGGGGGAGGTGGGGCATTAGCGGAAGTTAGAGAAGTCGATGTTCATGCCATCAGGTTGGAGGCTACCCAGACGGAATATAAGGTGTTGTTCCTCCAACCTGAGTGTGGCTTCATCTTTACAGTAGAGGAGGCCGTGGATAGACATGTCAGAATGGGAATGGGATGTGGAATTAAAATGTGTGGCCACTGGGAGATCCTGCTTTCTCTGGCGGACAGAGCGTAGATGTTCAGCAAAGCGGTCTCCCAGTCTGCGTCGGGTCTCGCCAATATATGAAAGGCCACATCGGGAGCACCGGACGCAGTATATCACCCCAGTCGACTCACAGGTGAAGTGTTGCCTCACCTGGAAGGACTGTTTGGGGCCCTGAATGGTGGTAAGGGAGGAAGTGTAAGGGCATGTGTAGCACTTGTTCCGCTTACACGGATAAGTGCCAGGAGGGAGATCAGTGGGGAGGGATGGGGGGGAACGAATGGACAAGGGAGTTGCGTAGGTAGCGATCCCTGTGGAATGCAGAGAGAGGGGGGGAGGGAAAGATGTGCTTAGTGGTGGGATCCCGTTGGAGGTGGCGGAAGTTACGGAGAATAATATGTTGGACCCGGAGGCTGGTGGGGTGGTAGGTGAGGACCAGGGGAACCCTATTCCTAGTGGGGTGGCTGGAGGATGGAGTGAGAGCAGATGTACGTGAAATGGGGGAGATGCGTTTAAAAGCAGAGTCGATAATGGAGGAAGGAAAGCCCCTTTCTTTAAAAAAGGAAGACATCTCCCTCGTCCTAGAATGAAAAGCCTCATCCTGAGAGCAGATGCGGCGGAGACGGAGGAATTGCGAGAAGGGGATGGCGTTTTTGCAAGAGACAGGGTGAGAAGAGGAATAGTCCAGATAGCTGTGAGAGTCAGTAGGCTTATAGTAGACATCAGTGGATAAGCTGTCTCCAGAGACAGAGACAGAAAGATCTAGAAAGGGGAGGGAGGTGTCGGAAATGGACCAGGTAAACTTGTATGTTGCTTGAATTTCCAGCATCTGCAGAATTCCTGTTGTTTGCAGGTAAACTTGAGGGCAGGGTGAAAGTTGGAGGCAAAGTTAATAAAGTCAACGCGTTCTGCATGCGTGCCCGAAGCAGCGCCAATGCAGTCGTCGATGTAGCGAAGGAAAAGTTGGGGACAGATACCAGAATAGGCACGGAACATAGATTGTTCCACAAAGCCAACAAAAAGGTAGGCATAGCTGGGACCCATACGGAATGACACAGTTAACTTTTGAGGAGCACTTGACGGCTCTGTGCTTGTACTCACTGGAGTTTAGAAGAATGGAGGACTTTCATTGAAAACTATTGAATATTGAAAGGCCAAGTTAGAGTGGATGTGGAGGGGATGTTTCCCATAGTGGGGAAATATAAGACCAGAGGACAATCTCAGAGTACAAGGACGTCCTTTTAGAATAGAGATTAGGAGGAATTTCTTTAGACAGAGGGTGGAGAATCCATGATCATTGCTACAGATGGCTGTGGAAGGCAGAGCAATGGGTACATTTAAAATGGTTCTCGACTAGTCAGGATGTCAAAGGTTACTGGGAGAAGTTGAAGAATGGGGTTGAGGGGGTAACAAATCATCCGTAATGGAATGGGAGAGCACTCTCAATGGGCCAAATGGCCTAATTCTGCTCCTGTGTCTTATGGTCTTTGCATACTTAATATTTCAGTAATATTTGAGTAATATTGTAAATATATTGTTTGATTAAGCATTCTTTGTTTGTTTAAATAATTAATTACAGGCTGTATGTAGAAGTACGTGAATGGCATACACCATCACGTCTCCGGGTCATATTTGTGCACCTCACGAGAAGTAAAAACAAAACTAAGACACTCATCTCCTGGCACTGTGTTTTGCTTTCAATTAGTTGTATGTTCTAAAGTTATAAGACATAGCAATGGCAACAAGGAAGTTATAAACCCAAGATGACTACCTACTATTTGAAGCACAGCCAGACTTTCAAGTTTTAATAAAAACACAGCGAAAAATGGCTGAGTAAGATAAAGCACAGAGCGAGCTTTTTTGGGAAGGGACAGAGACAGGCCAGTTAAAATAAAAGGCAGAAAATAGATGAATTCACGCGTTCATAAACAGTCAGAACCAGGTGATAATAATCATACATTTTTTTATAAAAAGCAGAAATGGCTGGTTACATCGGAAAGAAAGACATATTCAATTCTACAAAAGATAAATGGTTGATGTATGTTGAGTGAATTGGGCTGAATTTTAAATCAAATGGAATAGTCAATGAGAAATGAATGCTACTTTTGCTGAGTGTAATAGGTGCAAGACCATACAGTTTGCTTGGAAGTTCAACAGCTCCAATCAAACCAGCCAAAATGAGCTTTGTTTATGTAACACCCTGGGAAAGGTTTCACTGCTAATGTAATGGTCTTTCTGTAGAAGCAGTGTTTGGGTTAGAGATAACGGGTGCTTTGGAAAGTGAGCCGTCCAATGAGGAGAGCGTTTTTTTCGTGCTGTGTGCCTGAGACTGAGGTGATCTGGGTCTTTTGTTTGGAGGAAGATGGAGAGAAAAAATACCAGAAAGGAGAGATTGTAGACACCCAAAAGGAGTGGACTTGGGGTGGGGCCAGGAGTTGACGAAGCCCAGGGAAATCGACGGAGGAGCAACAGAATGGAAACGTGAGCTCCAACTTGTGCACATTAGACTCTTTCATTAAAATGGCCCCTTTGCTTTTTGTTTTACTTTACTAACCTTTTAGTCAAATTAAGAATTATAAAGCTAGATCATTTAATTGCATATGGTGTACTGTTTGTTATTTCATGGTACTGATTTGTAACAGGGTGACAAATCACGCAGCATCCACACAAACAGGAGGTTGTGCACCTCAATCTTGCATGTTTGGTGGGGCCAGAGATTGTCTTCCGTAGACTTATGCAGCCCACGGAACCTGAGAGTTACACTTATATCAGAAAAGTAACACAGGAACATTTAGAACCAAAACTTTGGTTGATTACAGAACACTTTAGGTTTCATGAGTGGAAGCAAAAGGAAGGGGAGTCCATTAGATCTGATGTGGCTGAATTGAAGAAGTTGTCTGAACAGTTCAGTGATGGGCTTAATGATGTCACAGATAGATGGTTTAGTTTGTGGAATCTTACAATAAAGCATTCAAAAACAGCTCCTAACTGAAGCACAGCTCACATTGAAAAGAGCAGTTGAAATTGTTGTATCAATGGAAACAGCAGTCACAACTGACTTGCAGTCAGGAATGACAGTGAGCATGGACAAAATTGCAATGTCTAAACAGAAGCCTCCCTGATTGAATTACTCATGTTAGCGTTGTGGCAGGGGCTCACATAAACCAGATCAATACAGGTTTAAAAGTGAAACTTGCAGAAAATGCAAAAAGTAAGAGACATACAAAGAGCATGTCAGGCGGCAAAAAATGGTTTGCACAGTGGAGGGAAAAATCAGTGTCGATCGTCAGTGAAGAGGAGATGTTATCACCAATCTGCACAGATTGTGGTCTTCCGGATAGGAAGTCGAGGATCCAGTTGCAGAAGGAGGTACAGAGGCTTAGGTTCTGCAAATTCTCAATCAGGATTGTGAGAATGATAGTATTAAATACTGAGCTATAGTCAATGAACAGCATCCTGACATAGGTGTTTTTGTTATCCAAGTGATCTAAGGCCATGTGAAGAGCCACTGAGATTGCATCTGCCGTTGACCTATTGTGGTGATAGGCAAATTGCAATGGGTCTACAGCCTTGCCGAGGCAGGAGTTCAGTCTAGTCATGACCAACCTCTCAAAGCATTTCATCACTGCAGATGTGAGTGCTACCAGGCGATAGTCATTAAGGCAACCCACATTATTCTTCATAGGCACTGGTATAATTGTTGCCTTTTGAAGCAAATGGGAACTTTCGCCCATAGCAGTGAGAAGTTGAAAATGTCCTTGAATACTCCCGCCAGTTGGTTGGCACAGGTTTTCAGAGCCTTACCATGTACTCCATTGGAACCTTCCACCTTACGAAGGTTCACTCTCTTTAAAGACAGCCTAACATCGGCCTCTGAGACCAAGATCACAGGGTCACCGGGTGCAGCAGGGATCTTCACAGCTGTAGTTATATTCTCTCTTTCAAAGTGGGCATAGAAGGCATTGAGTTCATCTGGTGGAGAAGCATCGTTAACCATTCATGCTGTTAGGTTTTGCTTCGTAGGAAGTAATGCATTGCAAACACTGCCTGAGTTGTCATACATTCGATGTCGCCTCCAACCTCATTCGAAATTGTCTCTTCACCCTTGAAATAGCCCTCCGTGAATCATACCTGGTTTTCTGGTACAGACCTGGGTTGCCAGATTTGAATGCCACAGATCTAGTCTTCAGCAGACAACACACCTCCTGGTTCCTACACAGTTTTTGGTTTGGGAATGTGCAATAATTCTTTGTAGGCACACACTCATCCACACAGGTTTAATGAAGTCAGTAACAACTGCAGCATACTCATTTAGGTTCGAAGATGAATCCCTGAATACAGTCCAGTCCATTGATTCCAATCAGTCCTGTAAGTGCTCCTGTGGTTCCCTGGTCCAAACCTATATTCTATATCGTGCTGGGATTTATAGCTAAACTGCACCGTGTTATGTATTTAATATTTCAGTAATTTTTGAGTAATATTGTAAATATACTGTTTAATTAAGCATTCTTCATTTAAATAATTGATCACAGGTTATATGTAAAAGTACATGAATGGAATACGTCATTACGCCACCACATCGTACGTGTGCACATTGCTAGAAGTAAAAACGAAACAAAGACACGCATCTTCTGGATCTGTATTTTCCTTTCAATTAATTTTATGTTTTAAAGTTACAAAACATAAAAGTCTTATGATCAATGCAATCATAACGTTACTATGCAGAGATAGTGATTAGGATTGTGCAGTTGGTTCAAGAAGTGAATTATTGAAGGGAAGTTCTGGAAGTTGGTAGTGTGAGACTTTAGGCATCTGTGCCTCCTGCCTGATGGTAGTTTTAAGAAGAAATCATGGCTCGGATTATGGGGATCTTTAATGATGGGCATCCACCATTGCTCCTGTATATAAAAAGACCAAGGTAACATGTCTGAACGACTGGCGTCCTATCACACTCACCTCCATAATAAGAAAATGCTTTGAGAGGCTGGTCAAGGACTATACCTGCAGCATGCTACTACCCACACTGAACCCCCTCCAATTCACCTAATGACGCAACGGATTGACAGATGATGCAGTATAGCCACAGCTCTACACACCGTCCTTACACATCTGGAGAAGAGTGAGAATGCTGTTCTTGGACTACAGTTCAGCACTCAACACCATAATTCCCTCCAGGCATGAAAAGAAGCTCAGAGACCTCAGCCTTTGCCCTGCTTTGTGTAGCTGGCTCCTGGACTTCCTGTCAGATCGCCAGCAGGTGGTAGGAGTGGGCTCCCTCACCTCTGCCCCTCTGACCCTCAACAAGGAGCTTACTTGAAATGTCTGATGCCATTTTCCTTCATGAACTGTTGGAATTCTTCTGATGTGTATTGTAGTCCGTTGTCACTCAAAATTTGTACTGGTAAACTGTTTCTGGCAAAGATTGTCCTCAGAGTGGAGACAGTCTTTGCTGAGGTGGTTGACTTCATTGGTACAACCTCTGGCCTCTTTGAATGAGCATCCTCAGCCATCAGAAACATGAATGGACCAGCAAAGTTAATATGTACTCTTTGCCATGGCGAAGATGGCCATTTTCATGGGTGTAATCGTACTTGTGGGAATGCATTTTGAACTTTTTGGCATCTCGAACAGCTTTTGGCCAACTCCTCAATCTGTTTATCTATTCCCGGCACCACACATAGCTCCAGGCAAGATTCTTCATCTTGACAGTACCCAGATGCCCTTCCTGCAGATTTTCTAACACTTTGGTGCACAGTTCTCCATGTATTCTGAAATGCTTTCATTTTTGACTGGTTCCTTTTGTAAAATCTAAGTCTCTCAGCTATTGCCAATGGTTTAGGACTCAAGGGATTCTGTAAAACTGTAATAATTTCATCAAACATTTTGCTTGCTGGCTTTTCAGAGGTTACTAGGCTGTGTAAGAGACTGTACATTCTCGCACCCATTAAGCTAAGAAGCGAAGGGGCTTTCTTCTGTTCCTCAACATTGTTCGCATTACAATACAGCTCAACCCTCTCAATATACAACTCCCAGCCTTCATTAACATTATCAAATAGAGAAACAGAGAAAGAGAGAACAATGAACAACAGTGCATGCGGAGACAACAGATTAAAATGTAGTGATAAAGCAGGGGGGGGGCCCTTAAAGGGGCAGTCATTGCTCTAAAAGAAATAGTGATAATAGAAGTCATGGAAAAGTGAGGATTGAGGAGGACAGGGGCAATATTTGGGATAATAGGACAGGGGCAATATTTGGGATAATATAGGAAGATATTTTCCAGTGTTTAAAGTTCAATGATGACTTTTAAGAGAGATAAATAATTTTTACAAGGTCAATATTGTAAAAGTTATACAGGAGCATAGACATCTGCATTGAGCTCATTTCTAGTCTCCGTACTCAAGAAAAGATGTGAATTTATTTGATAAGATTTGGGATGATCCATCTGAATTATGCCATTGATGAGGGGCATCATTAATGTGATGAGACCAGAAAAGGAGGAACCACTCCCTATGGAACAATGGACGTTGAATGGAGATGTGAACAAGGCAATTGACATTTTGAAGTGCTTTGACAGAGAACAGAAGAAATTTCCACTGATATACTGTAATGTGATGTTATTTTATCTGAGAGTGATTGCAATCTAATATGTCATTTGTATTGGGATGATTTCAAGAAATATGAAAGGGAGCTGGATAAGTTCTTTCAGAGCTATTTGAGTATTAGGGTCCTGTTGAAGGAAAGCTTTCATGGGCCCAAATAAAACCCTATATGATGATAAGATGATGTGGCTTGTTTGATATTTAAGACCCAGTATTGGATCAATGGTTGAACTCTGCATTAGAAGCTTAAGTGTGTGGGCATTTAATCTGTCTGATGTGACACCTCGGAGCTTTTGTGAGAAAGGTCAGACTTCGAATAGTCTCTGATACTGAGCTGAGATCCCAAATTCACTCTCCAGTGACTCGTTTAAAAAAATGCCAACAGTTTGGTCTCACATTGCTGGCAATTCCTAGCAAGCTGTGATCCATTGTTGGCAATAGCTCGGTGATTGGCTAAAAAAAGAGTGCAGTTTCAGGATGTGACCTTTTGGGATTTGATCCCAGCATCCTGAGGATAACATTGGCTTTGATAATTGTATGAAATGTGTACTATCAGAGAAATCACCTAATGGTTTTCTGCATTGATTTCCACAGACGTGTGTACGTTCATAGCTTGTACATAGAGTCTAATTCAAAGAAAACTAAGTGAAACTCTCTACTTGTCGTACTGCCATCATATTCTTTTCATCACTTTCTTTAGTGATTTGATTCAGCACTTCGAAATCAACGGAAATACAGATGGGAAATGATCAGATGAATCACTGTTATCCATTCTATGCATATTATCTCCTAAAGTACTGATCTATCCTTAATGCTCCTGCAAACACACATCAGCACTTACAAACAGCAGACTTCTACGTCAACTTCATTTATTCATTTAAGAGAAGTGGGCTTCACAGGCTGACCCAGCATTTAATTGCCCATCCCGAATTGCTCGTGAGAAGGTGATGGTTAGCTGCCTTCTTGAACCACTACAGTTCTCGAAGTGTGGCCGTTGAGGAGGAAGCTCCAGGATTTTCTCCCTTTGCAGTGAAGGAATGTGAATGTATTTACAAGTCAGGATGGAGTGTGGTTTGGACGGCAGCTTCCAGGCGGTGGTGCTCCTGTGCTTTTGCTTCCTTTGGCCCTCTGGTTGCTGAAGGCTCTGGGTTAAGGACGGAGCTTTTTTCCTGAATGTAGCAAAATGGAGGATTCCAGTCAGAGCTGAATTCAATACTGTTCCACCTGCTCTCAAAATTTTACCAGGAACACACATCTGCAGTGAAATTGGAAGAAACGTTTCTACTTATAAGTTGCCATTCATAACTGTAGCATGGCTTGAGTACTTTACAGCCACATGAGTAATTTTGAAGTGCAGTCATTGGTCGAATCTAGGGAACATAAGAGCTGAATTACATACTGTAAGACCATAAGACCATAAGATATAGGAGCAGAAGCATTGAGTCTGCTCTGCCATTCAATCATGGGCTGATCTAATTCTTCCAGTCATCCCCACTCACCTGCCTTCTCCCCATACCCTTTGATGCCCTGGCTAATCAAGAACCTATCTATCTCTGCCTTAAATACACCCAGTGACTTGGCCTCCATAGCCACTCGTGGCAACAAATTCCACAGATAATCAAACGATAGAAATTCATCCACAGTCAGAAGCATTGAACACACTATAAAATCAGATCAGAGCATTCTACACTGCCTTCAAAATTCATCCCATTGACTTCAATGGAACCAGTTCTGTATCACAGTTCAATGCCCTGTCATACTACCTTTTTAGGACAATCAGAGTAGGGGAGGGAAGGGGTAAATCTCTGGATGAGCCTGTTTCACTAAATATTGGTCTGGCGATGCATATTGGCCAGGAAAGAGAATTAAATTAAATGCTGGAAATACTCAGCTGTTAGACTGCATTTGCGGAGAGAGAAACATTTCAGGTCAGTGATGAACATGAACTGGTTGAGGCCACTGTAGGATGGTATTGCAGATGGACAAGGGAAGATAATCCCTCAAAACAGGAGGAAGTGCATTCCATCACAGCAACACAGAATGAAGCATGGTTCTACTGGAAGACTCTGATTTAAGGTTATGGGGATTGATAGAAAGGAATTAGTAGAAGGGAGCTGAGTATCTGTGAGATGGAGCATTATAATCTTTTAGAGCCACCTGAGTTTAACGTCTCAGCCATAGGACAATACCTTTGACAGTGCAATGTACTGTTCTGAAGGGTTTTAGCCTCAGTCAGTGCTCAGGACTGGCGTAAATGTTGAACCTATAATTCTCATGTACTTTAATATAATGCGCTGCTTTGTCCAGAACCAGTCTTCAAATTGACAGAGAAAGATTGGGTACAATAAGGGTGCAATCCATGTACCAGACTATAGATTAAGAGCTCATTTCTCAAGAGATTAAGGCAGGCCTATCCCGTTTAAAATAAATGAGCGACTTTGTAAACATAATGCCAATCAGAAAATCTAGGCAATTAAAACCAAAATAGTCCAGCGTTTTTAGGAAGGCAGATCAAAGTCATTATAAGCAACCCTTTACAGGTTTATAATACTGATAAATAGTGTACTTATGGATTAGATTTATTCACTGCTTGTGCTTCATGCCCTAACATGTCCTGACATGTACATTACAGATCCTTGGTTATTAATCCTTAGCTGAAGTGCTTAAGCACGGAATTACATGTGCTTTTTACCCCAGATCAACCCTTTCGAATCTAAAGAATTCTTTTAGAAAGATTTTGAATAATCACTGTTGGCAATTACTGAGAATATTTGTCGTCCAGTTCCCAGCAAAACGACAATTTTGAGTGTACAATTGAAATTTAGCTTGCCCCTTTGATGTGGGTTTTTATGGGCTTCTTTCATCAATGTGAAAGATCAAATGGAACCTCAAGAGTGGAGGTATTGAAATGGACAATAGACTTGAAAATAAAAGGGGCTGGAAATTCTCTCACTTTGTGCAATTGCTTTCATGTACTGTGCAAATTAATTTTATCTAAAATCTAATTGCTAAGCATCCATCTGGTTTCATCTTTATAACCTCAAGAATGGCTCAGTGTTCAGCAATACTGCCTTTGAGATGGAAGGTTTTGGGTTTGAACCCCATTCCAGAGATACGTCAAATATCTTGGTTTAAATTGTCCTAACAGAGGACTGTTCAGATGTTGGCTTTTTGAAAGCGAGTTGCTGTCTCCCACCTCAGGTGGACATAAAGGATTTCTGAGGTACTTTTTTCAAGGATAAAGGAATTATCTTTAATATAAAGCACAAAATGCTGGAAAAGTCATCAATCTGAAATGTTAATGCCATTTCTCTCTCCGCAGATGTTGCCTGAGTCTGCTGAATACTTTCAGTACTTGCTGCACTTAGTTCTTATTTCCAACCCTCGTGGTATTTTGTTTTTGTGTTACCTCGGGTAAATGTGTACCTCTCAAACAACATCACCAAAGTACTCATTCGCTGAAGAACCACAATTACTGTGAAACACAAAAAGGTACAAAAGAACAGCCCAAAAAAAACAGATGCTGTTTATGGGAGCTTACTGTTCACAACTTGCCATGTCACTTTCGTTATAACAGTGATTTTGTTTTCAACAATATAATTCTCTGTAAGGCTCATTCAGTATTGGAAAGCCCTGAAAGACATGTGCAAAGTACATATATATTACATATAAATAGAAGCTAGATCCAGAACTGAATCATAGAGTTAAACAGCATAGAAACAGGTCTTAATAGGCATTTAGACTGCAGGCAGGCATACTGTACGTACAGTCTAAATTGGTATCATGGTCAGTGCAGACGTGTTAGGTCAAAGGGCCAAGTCCTGCACTGTATTGTTCTACATTTCATGTCCTTGGTTCAAAATTAAAGCTCAAAGTAAATGTTATTATCAAGGTACATATATGTCACCAAATACAACCAGGAGGTTAATTCTACTGTGGGCATACTCAGCAAATCTATAAAATAGTAACTAAAATAAGATCAATGAAGGTTCAACTGGTGTGCAGAAGACAACAAACTGTGCAAATGCAAATATGAATAAATAGCAATAAATAATGAGAACATGATATAATGAGATAAAGAGTCCTTGAAGTGAGATCATTGGTTGTGGGAACATCTCATGGATGGGACAAGTGAGTGTAGTTATCCCTTTTGCTTCAAGAGTTGAATGGTTGAGGGATAGTATCTGTCTTGAACTTGGAGGTGCAAGGGTACAAGTCCTGAGACTCTTGTATCTTCTATCTGATGGCAGCAGTGAGTAAAGAGCATGGCCAGGGTGGTGGGGATCTCTGACGATGGATACTGCTTTCCTACGACAGTGTTTCGTGTAGATGTGCTCAATGGTTGAGAGGACTTTACCTGTGATGTACTGGGCTAAATCCACTACCTTTTGTAGGATTTTCCATTTAAAAGGCATTGGTGTTTCCATATGAGGCAGTGATGCAGCCAGTCAATGCACTGGTGATGATGGGTCCTTTGGCCCATCGTTTCTATGCTAACTATAACTACTCCCACTTACTTGCATTAATTGCACATCAATGTTTCTTCTAGATTCCTTCCCAGTCCTGATGAAGGGTCTCAGACCAAAACATCGACTGTTTACTCCCCTCCATAGATGCTGCCTGACCTGCTGAGTTCCTCCAGCATTTTGTGTGTGCTGCTCTAGATTTCAAACATCTGCAGAATCTCTTATGTTTATCAATGCCTCTATGCCTTTCTCATTTAAGTCCCTGTGCAGGTGTCTCTTAAACACAACTTTGTATGAAAAATTTACCCATTGGATCCCCTTTCAGCCACCTTCCTTTCACAAACCAATGCCCCATAGCATTGGACATGTCACCCCACCATGACAGACACTGACTACCTACCTCCATCTCACTTCTCATGCCCCTTTGCGGCAGGAAAATAGACCCATCCTATCCTGCCATTGTCACTCACATGGTCATCATTTCAGAGAGTGAGAGAGACTGAGAATGAGAGGCAGAGAGTGAGCAAACAGAGAGGCTGTAAAAGAGACGGAGTAAGTGGGACAGTGAGGGAGATAGGGACAGAATGAAATGCGGAAGGAAAACAAGAGAGAGCGACAAAAAGAGACAGCAAGAGAGAGTGAGAGAGAGAGAGAGAGAGAGAGAGAGAGAGAAAGAGGCCAAAAGAGACCCAGAGAGAGAAAGACAGACAGAGATGAGAATATAGAAAGACACGATAGAAGATACAATTGAAGAAACAGAGAGAGAGAAAATACTTTTAATATAGTCAATATTGTGATATAAAAACGTGGAAAACATTTATGCATCACTGGTTTCTAGAAACATAGACGGCAGTGATTAGTTTATTGGTTATAGGTATTCTAAAAGAAAAACCTAGCTAGAAATGAAACAGAAAAGGTGTAAGTATTCAACAGATCAGCAGAAAAAGTCTATTCTGCTCATTTCCCCACAGAGGCTGCTTGACCTGCTGAGTATGTCCAGAAACCTAAATTGAATTAATTATGTGTGGACAATGGATAAGAGGGTAAAAATTTCCATGGCAACCAGAGAACTTTAAAACAGTAGCTTGAAACTTTTCAGGGCTACTTGACAGAGTTGGCTAATTAATTGTCCAATGTCTCCTTTTAAAAGTTCATCCTCTGAGTGTGCAGCACTTCATCAGTACTGAAGTACAGTACCACCCTAAGTTACATGATAAGGTCCCCAGAGTAGATATGAACACACAACCTATGGCTTCCAAAGAATATTTAATACAGAAACTATTGCCAGAGTTATGGCTATTGAAGCCAACTCAAGCATACACACTGATACATCTTGAGAGCACAACTGATTAATATTGCCAACATAAAGCTGAATGATAGAAAATCAGTGGCCTCTTTGTGCTGTAAATCATTTTAATTTTCTCACAGATCTTGTGTGGTGTTTTCCATCCATTTTATCCAACTCAATACTTCTCTTCTCGATGGGCATTGTACGGAAGCTTAGAGGATGCTTAAAGAAATTTACTAGGGATATTACATTTTTAAAAAGTTACATTTACTATTTGAGTGGAAAACAAATAGCAGAAATGTGTTTTTGCTGTAACTAATTAAAACAAAGGACATACAAGGTATTGAAAAGTACAGCTGCAGAGCACTGTCATGGGGGTTTGGAAGAAAGAACATGTAAAAAGCAGCCAAATTAACACACCTGTTATAAAGATGTTTAATGAACCTTGGGTTCCTACCAAATCAATTGAGTGGTTAAAAATGTCAAGCAACCTGAGAATCCAGCTGTGCATTATCCAACCTCGGGAAAAAAAATTACTTTGTGATAAATGAGCAAAGTCCACTTCAACAACCAGTCCTGTTTCCATTTCAGATATCTGAGCATTCATAGCTGGAAAACAAGAGAAATTAAGACAATTGCAAAATGTACCAGCAGACACTTAACACACTTGTGGCAGAAGATTGCAGACTGGAGAGCTACCAACAAGAAAGTTGGCACTGTCTCACCATGTTACCCAGAGTCCAAAACGTATAGGTTTGCATGTCTGGACATTCAGCTAATCGGTATACTCCTCATCCCCTGATCACATAAGTTCACCATTGTAGGCTGGTTGGCCATAGCACCTACAGAAATGACAGAAGTATGAGAATTGCCAGATCTTCCTAATATTCAGATGTTTCCAGTGTGTGCCCTGATGAATCTTCAAAGCATTCAAAATTTTTCTGAGAAGATTGATCCGTTTCTTACACCCATGTTCAGTTTGGATATTGTCCCATGTATGTCTGTGGACTTCAGTTCAACGCAATGAAATTTCCCCTAAATTCCTATGGAATTTTACAGCCATCGAGATAGAAATAATTTAGGGCTTTCTCAGGCCTCCCATAGTTGATGTCAGTTTATGCTGAAGCTCCAGTGTTTTGGGGAGGGGCTGACTTGCTATACAAATATTGGAAATTCTGCCTTTCAAGGCAAATATCTTCAGAGGAGAGTTTCCTATACCACAGAGATGAAAACACTGAACGAGGTGAGCACATCGATCTACAGTTTGGGAAATGGATTCAATCAATGGGACACTGGAATCAGAATCAATCAGGTTTAATATCACCAGCATATATCATTAAATTTGTTGTTATGCGGCAGCAGTACGATAATAATAAAAACTATAAATACAATAAGTATATACATATATCTATTTTAAAAAGTTAACTTAAATAAGTAGTGCCAAAAGAGAAAAAAAAGTGAGGTAGTGTTCATGGGTTCAACGTCCATTCAGAAACCTGATGGCAGAGGGGAAGAAGCTATTCCTGAATTGTTGAGTGTTTGCCTTCAGGCTCCTGTACTTCCTCCCAGATGGTAGCAATGAGAAGAGGGCACGTCCTGGGTGATGGGGCCCTTAATGATGGATGCTCCTCAAAGATGTCCTGGATGCTGGGGAGGCTAGTGCCCAGTGGAGATGACTGAGTTCTGCAGGTTATTTCAAGCCGGTGCAGTGCTTCCTCGCCCCTCCTCATACTGGAGGATGATGCAGCCAGTTAGAATACCCTCCACAGTACATCCGTAGAAATTTGCAAGTGTCTTTGGTGACATATCAACTATCATATATAGCACAGCTTCTTTGTAACTGAATCAATACATTGGGCCCAGGGTAGATCCTCAGAGATGTTGACACCCAGGAATTTGAAATTGCTCATTCTTTCCACTGCAGGCCCCTCTAGGAGGACTGGTGTGTGTTCCTTCATCTTACCCTTTCCGAAGTGCTCAGTCATTTCTTTGGTCATTGAGTGGAAGGCTGTTGCTGCAACATCACTCAGCTCCTGTACACCCTCTCATCACCATCGGAAATTCTGCCAACAACAGTTGTATCATCAGCAAATTTCTAGATGGCATTTGAGCTGCTCTTAGTCACACAGTCATGGGTGTAGAAAGAGTAGAGCAGTGGGCTAAGCACACTTCCTCAAGGTGGAGATGTTATTTCTGATCTGCACAGACCGTTGTCTTCCAGTGAGGAAGGGATGCCGAGGATCCATTTGCAGAGGGAGGTACAGAGGCCCAGGTTTTGGAGCTTTTTGATCAGAACTGTAGGAATGATTGCATTAAACGCAGAGCTACCATCAACAAACAGTAGCCTGACGTAAGTATTAGTGCTGTCCAGGTGATCCCAGTCCGTGTAAAGAGCCAATGAGGTCACATCCACTGTAGATTTATTGTGGTGATAGGCAAATTGCAGTCCTAGGAAAACACACTCAACTCCTAAAAAAGGGCTGAAAAAGGGGGAGGTAAACAGGGAGCCAAGCAGGGTAGGAGAGAAAGTGTTGGGTACTAGAAGCACTTGCTACATAGGGCAGGTAATCTGTGACATTACGTAAGTCTATGGAAGAGCAAACCAAACTATGAAAGAATTTACTACTCGAGGCCTCTAGTTGGACTAATCACTCTGAAATCAGAACCCCAAAATTCTGTATGTATGTACCATCATCTTGAAATAATCCAGTTCTGGTTCCTGTTGTTGTTGGGCCTCTGTCACAAGTGTGATGCTTTGGCTGAAGTTTCTTTCTGCAAAATAAATTATGCAAACTATCTTGCATTTACTGGGTAAAATAAAATGATTTTATGGTAACTATGAGATCATTTTCTTCCTCACTGTTCTGATTACAGTGTTCTGCGTGGCATTCACGCACCATATTAGACTACAGACCTGACCACGGTCAAAATTTTACACTGAAATGTTTAGTTTATTTATACATAAGGAGATAAAACAAATACCAACAGCATCTGTGTGTTTTAACAAAATACTATCATTACCTCGCAAGATACTATATCACATCTCCTTTCAAAAGTTGCAACTTGGACTTGAAGATGGTAAATTCATCCAAGTGTTTGAGCATGAAATCCAGACATTATTAAGATGAAGATTTTTTTTTTTGCATGTACCTCAAAGCAAACAGAGAAATGTGTCATTTGCATTAACAACCAACACACCCAAGAATGTGCTGGGGGCAGCCCGCAAGTGCCATCATACATTCGGGCGCCAATGTAGCTTTCCCACAATTCTCAGCAGAAACACATAGAACACAACATAACAGAACATACCAAGCAACAAAGCAACAACAGTGAAACAAGCTCCGTTTCTCCATGTGCACACCCACCCATCCATCCACACCCATAAACACTCCTCTAACTCCAGGGTAGGCCATCTTTGGTCTCCAACGTCCAGCGGACTTGCGGATTCACGGACACTGGGCTTCAATTTCTTTTGCGGACTCCCAGAGATTCGTTGACTCAGGGCCTTGGCCACTGGGGTCAACTTTTGGACTTCTGATCAAACTTCAGGGTTTGATCTAGACTTCCAATTGACCTCTGGGCTTTGATCCAGACCTCTGATTGACTTTTAGACTTTGATTTGAACTTCTGATTCATCATTGGGCTTCAATTCGGACCACTGATCAAGCTTTGATTATCAGTATTGACCTAGAACCCGCAGATGAAGATGAATGAGGAGCCTGAATGAGTGCCCAATTTTTAGGCCTTGCACGCTTTACCTGACAATAATGAGACCTGAAATAACAGGTCTTGAACTCTGGTCTCTCCAGTGAGTCCTTGTTGGGCCTCTGGCTTGTCGACCAGCTATGCATTCATTGCTGGCCTTCAAACGTGGAGAGGAGGCTGACACTCTGACCTGTCCTCTAATTCCCCCACATCCATGCTCCTAAATGCCAACCTGACCCCCTAACTCCACTCTCTCTCCAAAACCATCCTTATGAAGCTAAGAAGAGCTTAAAAAATACCTGTCTGAGCTGCAACCTCAACAGAGATCGTAACTCAGTGCAATCCTGAAAGAATTTATTAAAGAAGCGCTGAGCTCTCTGTTGGATGAGGCACTAAACATTGTCTATCCTAAAAGTAAAAGATTTCATGGCACTATTTGAAGAACAGGGGAGTTCTCCCTATAGTCCTAGTCAAAAGCTAGCTGGGGCAAACAGATTTGAGCCTGATTAGATTATGAAGACACGCAATCCTCTTTTATTGTCATTTAGTAATGCATGCATTAAGAAACGATTTGATCAACTGTCTAATAAGTATAACTTACCCAGAGGCGCAGTCGACGTTTCAGGCCGAGACCCTTCGTCAGAACTAACTGAAGGATGAGTGAGTAAGGGATTTGAAAGCTGGAGGCTCTGGAGCCCCCTCCAGCTTTCAAATCCCTTACTCACTCTTCCTTCAGTTAGTCCTGACGAAGGGTCTCGGCCTGAAACGTTGACTGCGCCTCTTCCTATAGATGCTGCTTGGCCTGCTGCGTTCACCAGCAACTTTGATGTATGTTGCTTGAATTTCCAGCATCTGCAGAATTCCTGTTGTTAACTTACCCAGATCTCACTTTTTTAGAAACTTTTTAATTACTGTCTCCCCTAATTTTCCACACCCATATCCAATGGACACTTTGGAAAAAATCTTAGATTTAAATCTCTCTCAGAAAAGTGTAGTAGCAATTATATATAATATAATTATGAATTTATGTCCTGATGCTTCTAATAAAATTAAAGCTGATTGGGAATGAGAACTTGAGATTAATATACCGACTGAAAAATGGGGAAGAATTCTTCAGTTGGTGAATTCATCCTCTGTACGTGCTAAGCATAGGTTGATACAGTTTAAAGTAGTGCACCGGGCTCACATGTCCAAAGATAAACGATCTCGTTATTACTCTTATATTAATCCAATATGTGATAGATGTCATTCCGAGATAGCTTCTTTAACCCACATGTTTTGGTCATGTCCCTTGTTGGAGAAATATTGGAAAGATAGTTTTGATATCATTTCTACGGTCCTAAATATAGACTTACAACCTCATCCAATTACTGCTATCTTTGGACTATCAATGATATACTTAAATAATTTAACCTCTTCATCACGAAGGATGATTGCATTTCTTACTTTAATGGCTAGAAGGTCCATTTTGTTGAATTGGAAAGAGATTAACCCTCCTAATGTATTTCATTGGTTTTCACAAACTATGGTGTGTTTGAATTAGAGAAAATTAGAAGTGCAGTTTATGACCCTTCCATTAAGTTTGAAAAAACTTGGAGGCCATTCATTCAGCATTTTCATTTGATGCAATTTGATCATTTCCAAACTTGTTTTATCTCTCTGTACTGTTGTTGGAGGGGAATGGAGTCGTCAACACTAAGGTTTTCTTCTTTTCCATTTTTAAGTTGTTAGTTTTGCCCAAGTCTTTTAGTTTAGTTGATTAATTTTGTTTTTTCTTTGGGGATGGGGTTTGCTTTTTTTTTGTTTTGTTTTTTTTTCTTTTTCATGATTTTTTTTTCCAGTTTTTTTTGTTTTGTATTTTCCGTTGTTAGTTCTACATGATTGGGAGCTTTGTTAATTTACACTATTTGATTTTACAATTACTTTTCTTAAGTGTAACAATATATCTCCTACTATTTGTACTATTGCTATGTTTTGTTTCTATATTTTGAAATTAATAAAAAGATTGAAAAAGAAAGAAACGATTCAATATTTCCTCCGGTGTGATATCATAAAACACAGGACAGACCAAGACTGAAAAAAACTAACAAAACCACATAATTATAACATATAGTTATAATTATAACAGTGCAACAATACCATAACTTGATGAAGTCCATGAGTACAGTAAAAGTTCAAAGTCTCTCAAATGTCCCACATCTCACGCAGACGGGAGAAGGAAGAAAAACTCTCCCCGCCATACCTGACCATGGTCTGACTCTGAGTCATCTGAAAACTTCAAGCTCTGATCAGCTCTCCAACACCGAGTACTGAGCACCATCTCTATCCGAACGATTCAACCTCTATCTCGGTCGCCAACAGCAGGCAAAGCCGGGGATTTTGAGGCCTTCCCTCCGAAAGATTCCCGACCGCACAGTAACGACAGCAGCGAATGAGTGTTTCAGAAATTTTTCCAGATGTTCCTCTGTGCTTCCACGTCCGTCTCCATCAAATCAGAATTGTCCACAGCCCCTATTTAACGGATACGATATCATTTTTCACCGGAGGGCTGAGCACATGTGGCGCGCTGCTCTCTCTTCTCCCGCCGAATTATCTGATTATTATAGGTTTTCTCATTGTGGAAACCAGCCACTGGGTCTCCTACATTGCAACTGTGCTTTGGCAGGTTTAACTGATCGTAAAATGGCTTGAGGTAAATGCATAACTTTTTGTTTTTATTTAAGATAATCACACCAAACAAGCAATTACTTTCAAAATAACACACACAAAATCTGGAGCAACTCAGCAGGTCAGGCAGCATCTATGGAAAGGAGTACAGTTGTCGCTTTGGGCCAAGACCCTTCATTGGGACTGGAGAAGAAAAGGTAAGAAAGTATCCACTGTCTTACTCTGACTCCTCATCTTTTTTCCAGTGCTGAAGAAGGGTTTCAGCCCATAATGTCGACTGTACTCTTTTCCATAGATGCTGCCTGGCCTGCTGAGTTCCTCCAGCATTTTGTGTGTGTTGCTGAGAAGTGGTCAATATGGTTATCATGTTAATAGACCGAGGAGGTTTAGTGTTTTGCCAATTATTACAAGAACCAAGTGGCTGAAGGGCGTAACTGTTCTAGAACCTGGTGATGTGGGAATTCGGGCTTCTTAACCTCCTGTGCAATGCCAGTTGTGAGAAGGTGACATGGCCCAGATGGTGAGGATCTTTGATGATGGACTTTGTCTTCTTCAGGCAGTGTCTCATGTACATATTTTCAATGGCGGGGAGGGATATCCCGGTCATGTACTGGGCTGTGTCCACATTTCTTTGCAAATTCTTACATTCCTCCATCTGGCCTTACATTTCCCCATTTACTCCCTGCTGAATATCCACTGGGAATGTTGACTTCAATGAGAAAATTAACTGACACAATGCTACAATACAAAAGCAATTATTTTGCAGCTTGCATATATTGAGATACTGTATAAACATAGATCTTCTCCTTTTTCATACACCTACAAACTGCTCACAAGTTGTCCTTTGGAGTCACGTCCTTTATCTAGAGATCTCAAATGTCAGTAGGGTTGCCAACTTTCTCACTCCCAAATAAGGGACAAAAGTAGCAGTCAAATACAGGACACTTGTGTTTACCCCGAGAAAGACTACCGTGACCATGAACCCTTGCGCGGGCACCTGTGTGCGCATGCGTGTATGTGCCAACTTGTTTCTGCAAATCGGTTTTGGCTTAATCTTCCCCATTCTGTTAAGTGAAACTACACTGTACATACATTTTTTCTACTTTATATAGGCTGTGTATTTATCATATCATTCCTGCTTTTACTATATGTTAGTGTTATTTTAGGTTTTATGTGTTATTTGGTATGATTTGGTAGGTTATTTTTTGGGTCTGGGAATGCTCAAAAAATTTTCCCATATAAATTAATGGTAATTGCTTCTTCGCTTTACATCATTTCAGCTACAAACGGTTTCATTCGAACACTGTACCTTAGCAGGGGAAATAGGGGACAAGGGCAGTCCAGTATGGGACAAACCAATTTAGCCCAATATACAGGATGTCCTGACTAATACAGGACAGCTGGCAACCCTAAGTGTCAGTGACCACTTTTCTTCATGCTGAACGACTTCCATTCCGACCAAATAATTCTTTAACTTGAATTTATCAAGAGTCCAGGAATCAATACAGATCTCATTACCAGGTACATTTGGCCTGGCAAATTTTTAATTTGTGATTTAGTTAATGTTTTACTTACTTAAAATATACACATAAAACTGAGAAATATGGGGAGTACAGAGTGATTAATGAATTTGCAAATTAGTCCAGGCCTTCAGATGACATTATAAACCACAAGAACAGAGCCTGGGTGGCTGACGAATGTCATCAATTCACCCCCACCTCCTCTCCCTCTGAGAATGAATTGTATACTTACTCACTGCTGTCCACATTGTTTATTGTATATTTAATACACTCATCATGAATGACCCAATGCTCAGGGCCCATTTGAACAGATATTGACTAAGAAGTATGAGGCATTGCCACAATATCATCAGCACGGAACATGGTCATTTGACTCACTGAAGGGCACAAAGAGGTGATTCTTCAGCAGTTCAATAGCACAATTATGATTGCAATAAGGGCCTGTATATATTATACCACAAATGCATCTGGCATTGTTATTCAAAAAAGTTGGAGGGAGAGACTTTAAACAGACTCCACATGGTAGTCTATGACATCACAGTATGAAGTTTATATTGTTAAAAGATTTATGAGTGTTTAGCTTCATCCCAGGAAAGACAAAGTTTAGATTAGATTCAGGAACTTCTCGCACTTGAAGTTCATACGGGGAATGTGAGAAGAAATATTTCCTAGTGGATGGATAATCTTGAGCAATCCTCTGGTCTCTGCTTTTGTATTCTTCATATACATCATGAATCTAAGATCCTCGATCTTTTGGTGGGACGTCTGGTCACCGCAGCAGTGCCCTGGTGGTGAAGGCAATGAATATTTACTGGGTTGGATTGAGTGCTTTGCCCTGGATGGTGTCAAACTTCACTCTTTGAATGTGTGAACCATGCGGGATGTAAGTGTGAGGCTTGGAGTAGAAGTAATGGGTTACATTAACTTTAAAGAACCCTGATACATAGAGATTGCTGTATTGAAGGATATCAGATGAGATTTTAATGTTTTCTAATCTTGAGTATTCAACTTCATGCATTGCTCTATCCACCTACGTCTTTGGAGTTTTCTTTCCGGCATTGACTTGATCTTCAATTTCAAAAATAAGTTTTGTTCACAGCAAATCTACACAAGAATTACCAAAAATGTATGACTTTTTCACATGCACATGCGTAGGTGTTATGTTTTGTAACTCCAAAACATGAAACTAATTAAAAAGAAAAGAAGGCAGTTGGAACTGCATATACATTAGCTTCTTTTTTAATTTAAACAAGGTGCATTTGTATGATGCAGTGCCGTGATGACATACGCCGTTCACGTACTTCACACATACAACCATAATGAACTATTTAAAAAACAAAACAAAAGCTTAATCAAACAATATATTTACAAGCAACACACACAAAATGCTGGAGAAACTCAGCAGGCCAGGCAGCATCAATGTAAAAGAGTAAACAGTTCAATGTTTCGGGCCAAGATCCTTCATTACGACTGGAAATAAAGATGAGGAGTCAGATTAAGAAAGGGGGGAGAGGGGAGGAAACATCAATTGTTTACTCTTTTCCATAGATGCTGCCTGGCCTGCTGAGTTCCTCCCGGAATATGTGTGCATTGCTTGGATTTCCAGCATCTGCAGATTTTTTCTTCTTTGTAATATATTTACAATATTATTGAAATATTGCTGATATAATAAATATACAACACTCTTCCCTGCTTAGCTAGAAATTCCAGCTCAATATAGAATGCAACTCAATTCACAAGTATCATATTATTCTCTCTCTCTCTCTCTGTATATATATATATGTGTGTGTTTGTGTGTGTACTATATATATAGTACATACACACACACACACACACACACACACACACACACACATATATATAGGTGGTGGCAACCGTTAGTCTCATGAGACAATGGATCTGCGCCTAGAAAGTCTTGCTTCAGTCTGTGTTAGAGCAGCGTCTGTTGTGGCTGTAGAGGCCCACACGGGAGTGACAGTCTCAGCTGCAGCAACGGCACTTGAAGGCACTGTCCTCCAGTGCTGTCTTGGTGCTGTTTTTCCGACGAGTGCGCTTTTCTTCAGCAGCAAGCCTCAGCTTCTCTTCTCCTCTTTTTAGACCTCTGCGTAGTTCCAGCCTCCAGTGAGAACAATCGCTTGCGATGTCCTCCCACCTCTCGATGTTCATTTTCAGTGACTTCATGTCTCTCTAGCAAACGTCTTTGAAACGAAGATGGGGCCGCCCTTGTGCTCTCTTGCCGGAGGCCGGTTCCCCATACAGCAGGTCTTTCGGGATCCTCCCGTCTGACATGTGGTGCACGTGGCCCAGCCAGCGGAGATGGCGTTGTTGGAGCAGGGTGAAGACGCTGGGCATCTGGGCACAGGCCAGGACCTCATTGTTGGTGACTCGGTCAGTCCATGTGATGTCCAGGATGCGTCTCAGGCTGCGAAGGTGGAAGGCGTTGAGACACCGCTCGTCTGTAGTAGAGGCTCCAGGTCTCGCTGCTATAAAGCAGTGTGCTGAGGATGCAGGCCCTGTAGACTGCAACCTTGGTGTGCGTTGTCAGCTTTCTGTTCTCCCAGACTCTTTGTCAGCCTGGTGAATGCTGAGGCTGCTCGTCTGATCCGTCTATTGATCTCAGGGTCTAGGGAGAGGCCGTCCGTGATGGTGGAGCCAAGGTATGTAAACTCGTGAACTACCTCCAGCTCATAGTTATTGATGGTAATGGCAGGGGGGTGCTCAATGCCTTGGCCCAATGCATTGCTTTTCTTCAGGCTGAGTCAGGAACAGTTGTTGCTACTTGGTGACTTCAATACTAGAGTGGGCGCTGACCACGACTCCTGGCCAAGCTGCCTGGGGCGGTATGGGATTGGCAGCATGAATGACAACGGGCAATGACTGCTCGAGCTTTGCATGCTCCATGAATTGTGTGTCACCAACACCTACTTCCAGACCAAAGCTCAGCACAAAGTGTCCTGGCGACATCCCCGCTCCAAACACTGGCACCAGCTAGACCTGATAATCACAAGACGCCGTCACCTGAGAAACTTGCTCATGACTCGCTCCTTTCAGAGTGCCGACTGTGACATGGATCACTCTCTGGTTTGCTGCAAGATCAGACTTTGGCTGAAGAAAATGCACTACACCAAGCCTCCAGGGAAGCAGCACATCGATGCCAGTAAGACACAACACCCAGACAAAGCGGCAGAGTTCATCAAGTCACTGGAGGATGCTCTCCTTGCAGACCCACCAGAAGGAGATGCTCAGCAGAGATGGGACTCTCTCGGGGACACTATCCACAGCACTGTGCCCAAGGCCTTTGGGAAGAAACGGGGTAAGACACAGGACTGGTTTGAAGCGAGCTCAAGTAAGCTCACCGCTGTCATCGAGGTGAAGCGTGTTGCACTACTAGAGCACAAACACCACCCCACCCAGGCAACACTGTAAGCACTAAGGACAGCAAGAAGCAAGGCCCAGGAAACAGCCGGACGCTGTGCAAATGACTACTGGCTACAACTATGTGAAAGCATTCAGTCATCATTTGACACAGGCAACATCCGTGGAGTGTACGAGGGGATCAAGAAAGCCATCGGGCCAACCCAGAGCAAGACAGCACCGTTGAAAACCATAACAGGTGAGACCATCGATGACAAAGGCAAGTAGATGGAGAGATGGCCGGAACATTACTCTGAACTCTTCTCCAGAGAAAACAGCATCTTGGACAGCGCGCCAGATGCCGTGGAATGCCTGCCTGTCATGGAGGAACGGGATGCATTGCCGACTGCCGAAGAGCTGAGTAAAGCCATCGACAGCCTGCCCACTGAGAAGGCACCAGGATTGGATAGCATTCCACCAGAGGCCATCAAATGCTCAAAGGGCATCCTGCTAAGTCATCTGGACGAACTACTGTGCCAGTGCTGGAGAGAGGGAGCAGTGCCACAAGACATGAGAGACTGCAACATTGTCACCCTATATAAGAACAAAGGGGACAGAAGCGACTGTAACAACCACAGGGGAATCTCCTTGCTAAGCATCGTTGGGAAGGTCCTCGCCCGCGTGGTCCTGAACAGACTGCAGAAAACAGCCGAAAAGGTATATCCCGAGGCTCAGTGTGGTTTCAGGTCGGAACGCTCCACAATTGACATGATCTTCTCCCTTCGACAGCTACAAGAGAAATGCAGAGAGCAAATATATACATATATATACACACACACAGTATATTATATAATACAACTAATATATACATATCCATAGCAGAGTAAATTTTAAATTGTCCCATTCAAGCCTAAAGATTTAATAGCTCTAGAGGATTTCTTACTCTTGTTGGATAACGTCTTTCCTGACAAGGGTGGGTGGCGGGTGGTCACTCTGCTTTGCAGGTGAGACTTGCAGCTGTGAAAAACACCTGAGGCTCTGAAGCCTCCTCTTTGGTGATGATAGGAGCTGACTCTGGGACAGCATGAAGTGACTCGGACTGCTCTGACCACCTTTCTTCTTCTTTTCTCTGTCACGTTCCCTTTCCCTATCACCGGTTCTCTCACAATCTCTATCACAATCCCATTTCACTTAAGCTCTCATTCTTGCTCTTTTTCTTTCTTGTGTTCCTTCTCTCTTTCACGACTTTCTTTTTTTTCTTCTAGTTTATTGTGATTATTTCTGAGTTTGTGAATTTCTCCAGATATTAGGTCTTGTTTATCTTTTTCCATTTCCATAGCATTTCTATCATCCTCCTCTTTCATTTCTTTTATCTTCTTTCTAGGATGTGCATTGTGATCTTGGGAAGGCGCATTTCGTTCACTGAAGTATTCTCTTTTTAATCCTTCTATTTCATCAGATCAGATCTCTCAGATTTATCAGATCCTTTACGCTCTGATCTCTCTTCTTGGTTTCCTCATCCACAACATCATCTAGTGAACCTTATGTTCTCGTATCTCCATTATGGCGTTTTCATATAACACTTTTTTAACCTTGATACGTTTGAGTCTTCCATCCTTGAACACTACTGTGGCATCATCCAGTACCTTTCTTAATTCACTTTCGGTTGACTCTGTTGCAGGGGATATGGCATGCAAATGGTGGACGGATCTCCAATCAAGTTTTAGTTGTCTCAGCCAATCACAACCCCACAGTGCTAGCCCTCCTCTTTTTACCACATTCAAGCCCAATACGGCTTGTTTGTTATTGTATTTCACTGTTACAAATGTCATTCCCACAGGAGTCATCTTTTCTTCCAATGGATATCTCCAAGTTTCAGACTAGTATTGTTGAAATGCTGTTCAAGCTCATTTTCTGGAATGACAAACAGCAGAGCCAGTGTCCAATTCCATTTTAATCAAATTGCCATTCACTTCTGGTAAAGGGTCTCGGCCTGAAACGTCGACTGCGCCTCTTCCTATAGATGCTGCCTGGCCTGCTGCGTTCACCAGCAACTTTGATGTGTGTTGCTTGAATTTCCAGCATCTGCAGAATTCCTGTTGTTTGCTTATCTATTGTTAGTTTTTACATTTTAAATCTCAAATCTACACAGTCCTGTGTCACTCTCATCATTATCGGACTTTTCAACAACAACATGCAGATTAATGTTCCTTGTGAAACTGCTACCTGACTTCTTATCTTTTTCTCTTCCCTGTGCATTCCATTTATCTTTGTCTGCTCAACATGCCCTTTGTATGTGTCCTACTTTGTTACATTTTCTGCAAGTTTTGCCTATAAATCTGCATTGATCTGGTGCATGTGAGCCCCTGCAACAACAGTAACACATTTTGTTTGGCCAGGCTGTTTAGGCGTTGCAGTTTCGTTCATGCTCACATTCATTCCTGGCTGCAACTCAATTGTGTCTCTGCCTGCTGTTTACATTGATAGCGCTATTTCAACTGCTCTTCTAAATGTTATGCTTCAGTTAGGAGTCGTTTTGGAATGCTTTCTTGCAAGATTCCACAAACTAAGCAATCTCTCAGTGCATCTTTAAGCACATTATCAAACTGACAATAATCAGGCAACTTCTTCAGTTCAGCCATGTACGCTGAAATGGAATCCCCTTCTTTTTGGTTCTACTTATGAAACCTCAAACATTCTGCATTCAGCAGTGGTTTTGGTTCTAAATTTTCCTGCATTACTTTCATGACATCAGCCAATTTCATTTCGGCTGGTTTGGTTGGAGCAGTCAAACATCTAAGCAAGCCGTATGTCTTAAAACCCAATGCACTCAGCAAAATTGGCACTTGTTTCTCATTGTCTATTCCATTTGCTTTAAAATACTACTCAACCTGTTCTGTATACAATATCCATTTATCCGTTGTATAATCAAATGTATCAATCTTTCCATTGTAGCCAGCCATTTCTGCCTTTTTTTCAGAATAATTACTATTACTCGGTACTCACCGTTTATGAATCCCTGAATTCTTCTGTTTTCTGCCTTCTTTTAAACTCGATGTTCTTTCCTTTTGTGAAGAAAACAGGCTGCTTCAAAGAAGGAAAAAGTGCTGCATTTTTTTTTCACTCACCATTTCTCCCGGTGCTTTTTTTTTAATTCAAACGTCTTGCTGTGTGTCAACAGATAGGTATTCAGCTCAGGTTCAATTAAAACGTCCTCATCGCCATTGTCATGTTTTGTAACTACAAAGCATAAAATTAATTAAAAGTAAAACAAGGGAGCCAGAAAAATCGTGTCTGTTAATTTTGTTTTTACTTTAAGCAAGACACATAAGTATCATGCAGTGGCATGATGACACATGCCATTCACGTAATTCATATGTACAACCAAAATGGAAAATTTAAGCAAAGAATGCTTAATCAAACAATATATTGACAATATTACTCAAATGTTATTAATGTATTAAATACACAACAATAGTGTTGTTCAATTGGAAAATACAGTATACAGCGTTGTCAAGTCTATATGTTCGTAGTGTCAAGTTAATGCAGTCTATGTACACAGTACCAATACCACTCATGTGCCCTCTTTGAAAATATACTCTATGCATTTGGCATGCTGTTACACAGAACCCATCCCCTCAGTGTCCACAGGTATCAGGACCTTAGTTTGTGATCCTTCTACAGAAAGATTTTTGTATTGGCTGCACCAGACTTCAGTGCATTTCTCATCAGGTAATCCTGCAACCTGGAACATACCAGCCAACAGCATCCACTTATAAAGATTTTGTGCATCCGGTGATACGCAGGCTTTGGACAGACCAAAGTGCATTTTTACCAATTTGGTGATCTTCTAGCAACCAATGATATTTGTCTCAATATGCACCCTTGGGAACAACCCACAAACTGAGAAACCTCAGTTTTGTACCTCCTCCCATAGGCACCTCACGATGGACCTAGACCCTTCCTGGACCTCAGCAAGTGGAAAGCCCTCTCTTACCTCAGCACTCACCAGACAAGGCATCCAGTATCAGGATTGAAGACCTTCTATTTAGAAGATCATGACATTGAATTAACCAACTTTTACTAAAACTAACCACTCATGGAATTGGTGATCACTAGCTGGAGACAGAAATCACAAAACGCAAATTTTGAGTGCAAATTCTGAGATGGGTCATCCTATCCAATTTGTCTCTCCACAGGGCAAATATAGAGAGATGACACATTTAGAAGGTGTTTATGTTTTGCTGACATTACTGCATTTAATGACCATCCTTGGCTGCCTGAGGATTTTATTATTTGACACAGGTGTTGTGCTACCAGAATCGTACGCTGCTGCCTCTACCAAGTGTGGAGATTTTTTTTTAAAAACTTGCATTTGTTAATCATGAAATGAAACTTGCCTGGATTTTGCTTGGCCTATTATATTTTTCCTCCTGTAATATAGAGAACATTTCCACATTAACTGTTCCAGTGAATAGCTTTGGACTCATTAATTAGTGTTCAGTTAATACTGCAGTGCAGCGAACAGAACAAAGTCTCCATGCATGGACAGATAATAAAGGCAGTAATATACAGGCACATATTTTTAATTGCACTTTTTACTAGCTCTCTCTAGCTCTGATATAAGTGCTCTGGTGTCATCTTATATAGGTCCATAAATAGAACCATCAGTGCTCTGTTAGTCATGTGAAACATTGATTGTCCAGATCTCAACCAACTTAAATTATTGTTTTTCCATCGTCCAGTCATTACATCAGATTTTGGATGTAACTTCAGTTCAGCCTGCCAGCTCACAGAATCGAAGCTATATACATAATTGAGGAGGTCAGGAATGAGCAGCTTCAGTTCAACATTAGTGTTTTGTCTTGCAAGAACACACACAGATCACCAGAGGACCTCTTCATGAAATGAACCCTGTGAGCAGTAGAAGGGTGATATGATGTGTATTTTCCGTCCTAGTGCCATCAATTTATGTGAAGAAGTAAATGCTTCAGTGAATTTATACTCTCTGAATTTTAGGATGGGGTTTTCAAAAAAAGCAAGTTCAACAAAGTGATTGCAACATACACAAAATGCTGGAGGAACTCAGTAGGCCAGGAAGCATCTATGGAAAAGCATACGGTTGACTTTTAGGGCTGAGACGCTTCAGCAAGAGCAGAGGAAAAAAAGATGAGGAGTAGAGTTAAAAGGTCTCCCTCCCCTCTCCCCACCTTTTCCATAGATGCTGCCTGGCCTGCTGAGTTCCTCCAGCATTCTCCGTGTGTTGCTTGGATTTCCAGTATCTGCAGATTTTCTCTTGTTCAAGAAAATGATTAATGACCTTAATACATGGCCATCTAATTCCTATCAGTTTATAAGGTAGAAGCCTACTTACAGTACTAATGTCCCATTACCATCTCAGTCATACAGAATTAATGTCATACCAACAGAATAATCTGCAGATTTTTGGCATATTTGTACCAGTTTTAAATTGATTGGTTCTCCTGCAAAGAATCTATGTGCAGGTTAGAAATATTCTTTTTTGACTTTTTACAAGGGTCTTTACCTCACATTACCAATGCAGGTCTAGTGTCTTAATAAGTGGTATTAATTGCTAAGCCTGTTTAGCACCATGAAACACAAAGATCTGGCTTTTCTCTGGACCATCCAACAGATATGGAAGTAATGGAATTGAAATGCCATTTGTTTGCTTTCTGAGCTGGTCTCACCTATACATGTGACAACCTAAGTTCATTCACAAAGCCTGGGTTCTTTATATCCATCTGGTTCCTACAGTTCCCTCTATCTTTATATCTACTGCAGATACATTCTAAGTGGGATTCAGTTTGAAATATGTTTTCGATGGCATGTCATACTTTGATATCCAAGTTCTGGAAAAGGGCCCACCTCGCTTTCTTTGACCCTTAGCCATATAATGTGAATTCAAGTGAGATGTTAGGCTGAAGGCCCTTCAGCAATCTCACGTGGATTTAAGAAATTACATCAAACTCTTCCAAAGAATAGGTGGATTCTCCCTCACATTACTAACAAGAATTAAATGGGGAAATTGTTTATTTCTCTCTTGTAGTTACTTTTTCTCTCTTCATAGTTATTTTCTGGTCAGATGTCAAATCTGATTTCTGTCACAAACTTCCTAATGCAAAACTTTTGTATATATTTTCTCTGCCCCATGAATAACAACTGTTCTATTCATGCACTCAAAATTCCAGTGACAGAATTTGAAAATGAGTTGAGCTGGGTCAGGCTTCATCTAGCCTATATTGCAGGTATAAGCTGCTGCAATTTTTCCACAGCTGCTTTTATCCCAGCAACTTTTGTGGCCTCACTGAACAGATCATCCAGCAACATGGGAATGGCCCATGAGCAGCAGCTTGGCCTCGGAGAGAGGATCCTGAAGCCGTGTCGTAGGCAGCACTGATGGTCTGTTGACAGCTTGTGATCTCAAAGGCCTTGTTGTTGCATGATTGAAATCTCCGGAGGAAATTACTGGTAGATACAAAGCAGCTTCGTTATTCGACGGCACAAGCTACAGAAGGCAACATATGCAGACACTTTTAGTCAAAAGGTCTGCTGGCCCAACATGGGGCTCAATATTTTATGTGTTAAACATCAAAGAACAATTCCATATTTACAATATATGGTCAATGCTTTCTTTGAAACTACACACAAGCTTCACATCTCCCGATTCAAACCCACACCACAGGCATCTAAATGAATTTTAACCAGCAGTGTCTGGTCTGGGGTTCATGGCTTTTAAGAACCCATCATTCAGAGATGCACTCCAAATTAAATCTACAATACATATTCAGATATGAAGACTGGTAACTGAAGCCATTTGCTAAATGTAAATGTGCTAAACCCAAAAATTGCTCTAGCAGCCCTTTGCAATAGTTTCTAAATGGCTGATAAACAGAGGCATATAGAACTTTAAATGCCTTAAATATTCTTTAAAACTAGTACATTTCTTTGAGACATGGTGCAAATTATCTAAGCAAATAATATTAATTAAATAAACAATACAAATCAAATACAGAAGATACTCAGCCGTGACTCCTTCATTCAGGTACTGCATCTACCCCTGCATTCCTCCCTCATCAACATTCAGGGCCCCAGACAGTCCTTCCAGGTGAGGTAGCACTTCAACTATGAGTCTGTCAGGGTCACCTACTGTATCTGGTGTAGCTTCCTCTACACTGGTGAAACCCAATATAGATAAGTGGACCTTTTTGTCAAGCACCTTCACTCCATCTGCTGCAAAAGGCAAGATCTCTCTGT
The DNA here is from genome assembly GCF_963921235.1 of Mobula hypostoma. NCBI lineage: Eukaryota > Metazoa > Chordata > Chondrichthyes > Myliobatiformes > Myliobatidae > Mobula > Mobula hypostoma. The sequence continues at coordinate 50,888,557 of NC_086113.1, read as the reverse complement.
GGTCACCCATTTCGATTCCCATTCCAATATGTCAGTCTACTGCCGCAATGTGGCCACACTCAGCTTGAAGGAGCAACACCTCGTATTCCTTCAGGGTAGCCTCCAACCTGATGGCATGAATATTAATTCCTCTAACTTCTGGTAATTTCTCCCCTCCCCCTGCTCTCTTTTTCTATTCCTCATTCTGGCTTCCCTCTTACCTCTTCTCTTCTCCTCAGCTGCTCTTAACCTCCCTCTAGTGTCTCTATGCCTTTCCTTTCTTCCATGGTCCACTCATCTTCTATCAGATTCCTTCTTGTTCAGCTCTTCCATCTTCCATCTATCAACTCCAAACTTCTGACTTTACCCCACCTACCCACCCACCTTCCTTTCCCCACACCTGGTTTCACCTGTCACCTGCCAGCTTGTGCCCCTTCCCCACCCCCACCATGTTCTGGCCTCTGCTCCTTTCCTTCCCAGCATGAAGAAATGTCTCAACACAAATCATTGACAATTTGCTAGTGTAAAATAGTCTGTAAGTGATCCGATGTCATTTCCAGGCCACATTAGAATGAATCATGATTCAGAGATAGGGTTCCTTCATTACTTTCAACCCCTGCTACCAGTTCCATCTCCTTGTTACAGACATACTCTCGTTGACTCTAAATAAGCTTGACATGTCGGGTACTTATCCTGATCTTCACCTTCTTGTTGGAATGCTATAGAGGGAGAATAGAGAGATGATTTGTACTGAGACATTTCTTCAGTACTGGAAAGGATGGGGGCAGAAGCCAAAATATGGTGGGAGTGAAGACTTTGGAGCAGAGAGACTGAAAGAATGAGTTTGATCGTTGCTTGTCTCCAGTGAAGAAAAGTCCAGTTATTCAACAGTACCTCAGAATGAAGGCAGCCTTTTATGGACATACCCTGATAAACCAAGAATATTTGGAACTGAACTTGCTATTAAGGAATCGAGTTGCAATTTATATCCCCATCAGAAGCTGTAAATGAAAGGGTTACGGTACAAGCTGAAAATGGGCAAGAAATCTATAAATATAAATCAATTTATCCACGGATCAGTTTTGAATTTTCCAGACAATGGTAGAGTGACTTTTACTGCCAGCTAAAGAAAATAATCAAAAACATATTTTAAAAGTAACAGATATGTTTTATTTCGGAGATTGGAAACCCAGTGTTGACTAAAAAAGGATGTTCTGGCATTGGAGAGGGTCCAGAGGACATTCATGAGAATGATGCCCAGAATGAAAGTGTCAACATATGGGGAGCGTTTGATGGCTCTGGACCTGCACTTGCTGAAGCTTAGAGGAATTAATGTGGGATCTTATTGAAACCTGTCAAGCATTGAAAGGCTAGAGGAGGGGATCTCTCTTATGATGAAAGAGACTAGGACCAGATGGTACAGCCTAGATAGAAAGACAGCCCTTTAGAACAGAGGAGGAATTTCTTTAGCCAGGGTGTGGTGAATTTGTGGAATAAACTGCCGCAGACAGCTGTGAAGGCCAAGTCATTGGGTATATTTAAAGCAGAGATTCATGGGTTCTTGTTTAAGAAGGGTGTCAAAGATTACAGGGAGAGAACAGGAGAATGGAGTTGAGAGGGATGATAAGTCATCCATGACGGAGTGGTGGAGCAGACTCGATAGGCCGAATGGCAGAATGGCATTACAGACAAAGCCACTGCCTGTAAGGAGTTTGTACATTCTCCCTGTCACTGCATAGGTTTCCTCCGGGCGCTCCAGTTTCCTCCCTCAGTCCAAAGACTGGTTGGTGGGTGAATTGGTAAACCGTCCCGTGATTAGGCGAAGATTAAATTGGGAGATTGCTGGGCGGCGAAGAGCACGGAATTGGCCCTTCTGTCCCAGTCTCAATAAATAAAATTAAAAAGCATTGCAGACGTGTCCTCTGACAACATGGGTGCAACACTCTCAACCGTATCAAGGTTAACATGCCCTTGTGCTTTGTGTCTCCTGTGATCCGGAATCTCTAACAGCATCTATGCTGGTAGCAGTCACAACAAAGTTACTTGGAATGACCCTTACCTAGGATACCCACATCAGCCTAGTCTTAACCTGGGACATCAGTGCAAACATTGATTGCTCACTGCTGGCTGGCTAATGATATAGATGCTTTTAGTTACTGGTGCACAAAAAAATTGAGTGCAGTTCCTGGTACAGCAGGAGAGGTGAAGAGTGGAGGCAGAATACACTTCTCCTTTCATCCCTCTGTTTTATACATAGCAGTTTATTGAAATGGGTGTCACCACCTCTGTGCAAAAAGGTGGTTAGGTAATTTACTTAATTTTAATGTTTTAATTGTTTGGTAGCAATTATTCAGCATATAATGTACATTTTCTTTATTTTTCTCACAAACTTAAATTATTCAAACATTTGTATATTTTTAAATGGTTCTAAAACGGCAAATAAAAATGTTCCAAAGCCTTTAGCAGCAGCAAACTTGCAATGACTCTCACAGTATTCCAGAAAAACGGCATCAGGAAATGACGCCTGAGGCCTCATTAACGCCTGTATCCCATTCCTCCAGTGGGATACTACTGAGGTGTGGCCCTCCATACCTGGAGTTGGAAGTGAGTGCGGGAATGGCAGAGGGGGACGCTGAGTCGGGGCATTGAGCAGGATGTAGCTTGGTTCACACCAGCATATTGAGCCAGAGTACAGACCTCGCTACAGCATCAAAACGAAGAATTAGGAAACACTTGCAAAATCCTTATGAACATTTGAACAGGACTCTGGAATCAATCACCTTCCTCTGGTAAATTTTAGCACCATATGGGAAGATCTTAAGAGTAGAGAACTGTCAACAGCTAAAAAGGTGTTTGGAATAACTAAAAAGAAAACAGCTTGCCTGGTTTGTGACATCTGAGCATCTGCTGCTTCCGATCATGGGGAAGAGAAAACAAGCCTGTTTAGTCTCTATTCACCAACTGGCAGCATTCGGGAGTCAAAGAAGCTATGGCTCCAGCCCAAAAAGCCACCAGAGAATGTGCCTGGAAACCTTGGCAGATCTACAGGAAAATACTGAAAGGGCTGATCTTTGTGAATCCCATGTGAGCTTTAAGGGGGGACCGAGAGCAACTCTCAATATTAGAATGAAGACAGATGCACAATAACTGGATAGATTGTGGGATTTGAGTTTAAAAGGTGACACTATAATTACAAAGCCTATCCATTTAAAACACTGCTTGAGGTGGATCATACCCCATCACTTCAGGATGCAGGAAAGACCATCAAATCAATCTTGCCTGGTGAGCTATCAGGAAGTGATCAGATCTCACCAGAAACCTTGAAAGCTTAAAGCTGAATTGCATCTCAAAGGTTCAAAGGTTCATATATCATCAAAGTATGTACTGAGTATACATCTCTGAGACTTGATTTCTCCAGATAGCCACCAAAGAAAAACATTGAAAGTGTTCAAAGAAAAAAATCAAACACACCCCCCACATGAAAAAAATGGCAACACGATCATCAACCCCCAATCCCCCTCCCCTCGCACAAAAACTAACAAAATGCTGCACACACCAACAAGAAAGAATGGGCAAAAGAAAGGGGAAGCATCATCATCCTCCTCTGAGCTGTAGAGAAGGAAGTAACAAAGATCATTACTCTTTATAAAAGCAAAGGAGGCAGAATGGACTGTCACACGTATCCAGGGGTATTCTTGTTCCATGTGGTTTAGGGAATTCCACAAGAACTCCAAATTCTCATGGAAAAAGTCTGCCCATATAGCTAATGCCACTCTGGAGGAACACACCCTATAACCCAAATGCCCTTTTGCTCTGAGCAGCAGCAGTAATAGTGTGACAAAAAGCAAACAATCAGCCACATAGTGTTTCCTCTTTAAAAGCACAGTCACTCACAACGGAATCTGAAAAAGTTCATAATCACAAGTTTATCTCCCTTTTCCAAGAGTTTCAAACTGTAATGAAAGCACACAAGCTGCAGAAAATGACACCTCATCAGAACTTAATATTGACACTGCAGGCTTTGGCATCTTCTGTTTATCTCAAATATGCTTTCAAAAATAACATGAAATTCCAATTTCTAATTCCAATTTATGGAGGTTTGTTTAATAAGAGATTGCTTTGGAGTAAGAGCCATATTACCCACTCACTGTTGTGATCTGATCTTCATTGATATGGCAACTCCCCTTAATTAGAGTTCAGTGGCAATTGTTTAAGACTACAATGGCTGAAGGGAGCTGCAGGGGAATTATCAAACACAATTTAGGCTGATGAAAAGTGAGTCCAGGAGATACCATACACAGCATGTGCTTGTGCAGATCTTTTATCGGCTGTCTTTTTCCTGAACTCTGTACAATGTGCTCTCCTTCATTAAATGAGATCATAATGAAAAGCATAGGTTGCCCTCACAATCACAAAAAAAAATCTGCCGATGCTGGAAATCCAAAGCAACAGACACAAAATGCTGAAGGAACTCAGCAGGCCTGGTGGCATTTATGGGAAAGAGTAAACAGTGGACATTTTGGGCCAAGACCCTTCCTTAGGATTGAGGAGTCCAAACTCCTGTTTCTTATGTTGTTATGAGACTGGGGCATATGTTAGCTGTACTAATGGGAATGGTACCAGGAATCTCCAGGACAATTTTCTAATGGTCAGCAATTACTGGAAATGATTGCTAATGCAGTCTAACAGGAACAAAAGGGCTTTTTACGCAAATAGGTCTAATTTCTGGACACAAGAGTCTGCAATTGAGATAGCAGCTGCCTATATCTCATGTACATTAGTAATGGGGATTTTCCCTCTTTTACCTGAAGTACAACATTACACTCAATCCACTTTAGACCAGTTCTTGCATCAGGCTTTCTAAGGATGACTTCTTGCAGTGGGTGTAATTAATGAGGTGTCTAGTATGGCTTCAATGGCACCCGCTAAGTTCAGCGATGCTGGGCATATACAGGAGTACACACAGAAAGCATGATTGAGGCTGGCTGAGCAATGCAAAAATGTATTGAGCCTCACTCAAATTCCAGAAACACTGCAGAAGCAGCTGAGCTGATACGGCAGGAGGATTGATTTATAAACCTGAACTTTAAAAACATATGAAAGTCCCTGAAAAGTCCACTTAATTAACCTCAACTAATGTTTGACTGCTGCATCCTAAGGAGAAGTAAATCCTTTTCATTCACCACTCCTCCTCACTCACCGGCTCAAACCCCTAGAGTGGTATTGATGTTAAAAGTTTTAATTTTGTGTTCTAGTGTCTCCATGGCCCTACCCCCACCCTATCCCCACAGGCTTCTCCAGCCAGCATCAGCTACTTCTCCAATTCCTGCATCTCTAAAGCCCTCTTGGAGTGCTATTTTCCTTTAATTCTACCATTTTAAATTAAATTTACATAATTCTTCAATTTTGCACCTTCCCTTGAATCACTCTATAATATCTCATTTCTGGCTCCTACGCTTTCAACCAATTAGCCCCTGATATCTGGAATTCCCTTCTTAAACCTTCCCATCGCATCTACTCTGATGAAGAGCTTTGAGAGAATGGCGCTAGTTAGAGTTAACGCCTGGCTGAGCAAGGACCTGAACTTGTTGTAATTTGCTTACTGCCACAGCAGGTCTACAGCGGACACAATATCACTGTCTCTCCACTCAGCTTTGGAGCAGCACCTAGATAACAGCAAACAAAGATCAGGCTGCTGTTTATTCATTACAGCTTGGTGTTCAACACCATCACCCCCTTGTTATTAATCTGCAAGCTTCAAAACCTTGAGCCTCTGTGTTTTTCCCTGTGACTGGATCTTCTATGTCCTTATCAGTAGACCTCAGCTTTGGGGAACATTAACAATCATCACAGGCACATCCGAAGGATGCCGTGTCTCAAAAAATGTAGCATCCATCATTAAAGATGAGACACACCTTCTTCACATTACTGCCATTAGAATGGAAGTAAGGGAGCCTCAACATTTTAAGAACAGCTTCTACCCCTCGGCTATTATATTTCTGAACAATCCATGAGCCCATGAATTCATTATTCATCTATTTATTTATTTTGTAACTTATGTCTTGCACTCTACTGCTACCACAAAAAAATGTCACAACATATGTCAGTGACAATAAACCTGATTCAGATTCTGATCACCTCCCTATTTCTCCTTCTCTTTCTCCTATTTTGTTCAATATGCTGCTTCCCATCCTAATGCCTTATTCTTCTTCTAGCCATACTGTCTAATTATGTTTCCATGAGCCAATATTAAACACACTATATCAATTATTGCAGATGACGTAAAAAGTATTCAAGGAATGTAATGCTAGATTAAAGCTTGGTATTTATGCATTACTTCTCAGGACTCTGAATTTCGCAAAATGTTTGCGACAAATGAATTCCTTCCTGAAATTTATTGGTTGTTGCGAAGTAGGGAGACATAGCAGGCAATTCAGGCAACAAGAACAGCTACATTGATAATTTTTGAGACATACATTAAGTATTGCCAGGTCACCAAGAGAATGCCTCTACAATTCTTCAATTATTCCCATGAAAACTTCTGCGTGAGAGATTTGGTTTATGCCCTCATATAAAAGATCTACCATAGTTCTCCAACTTGACCTTATGTCACCATTTCAACATATGTTTTGTTTCCTTTTCTCATCATTTATTTTGCTAGCATTTTCTTAAATCCATTTCTCTAGTTTCCTGCAACTCATACTTGTGGCAACAAGATAATTTTAACTTCTCTCTAAGTAAAGATATTTTCCTAAATTTCTTCTTCATTTTTTAATTATTTTCTTTTGCTCAGCATAACAAACCTTCCAATTTCCAAATAGATTTACATTTACATTTCTTCCCCTCACAGATATCAGCTATCAGAACACTTCCATCAATGTATAGACATCACCACCACATCCTATACAAAAGCCCTTATTAGTATAGCAGACAGGTTTACATCTACAATACTGCAGAAAAGATTGCCATGTTTTATGAAAGCTATGTGTTTTTGAGAGTACCATACATGTCAAAAAGTCCAAAGGAATGCATTCCATGATTAATTTACGCCAACCAAAAAGTCCAGGGGCCTTATCGGATATCCAACAAAGTAAAATGTTCTTCCTTGCACAAAAAGTCAGGATGTCAAAAAGTTTTTTCTGATGTGCATTAATAATATGACTGCTGGGTAGGCCTAAGAGAAAAGACACTGGGTCCAGTTCAAGCTCCATCTTCAGAATCTTTTCCATTTCACCCAAAATATCACTCCAGTATGCCTGATGTTTGGGACAGGTCCAAAAACAGTGGGTGAAAGTTCCAATATTTACTTTACATTTAGAACACATTGGAGAAACCCCCGTCTTAAATTTCGAGAGACGATCTGGAGTCAGTTGTTTCCTAAATTCCTTAATAGATCTATTAGTCACTATCCAATAACTATGGCTCCCACTAGAATGGATTCCCTATATATGGGTGCACATTCCCTATTACCATCCTTTCAAAGCTTGTCATATTTTTAAATATCACTATTAAGTTACCGTACTTCATCAGGGTCTGTTTTGGAGCTTTCTTAATATTCTCAAACATTTCTGGTGACATATTTGCAACAATTTCTTTTTGTACCTTTTCAGTGCCTCTGTTTGCTGTGTTCAATATTGAGGGAGAGTGCAGAGCACACAACAGGATGCCAGCATGCAAGATATTCAACTGAATTTTATTGATAACTTTGTACATTATATGAACTCCTCCCATGTGTGAGTAGCATAGGAATGACACGATTAACTACCACAGCACTATTTACATGACATGAAGGCCAGAAATGTGCACACTCCTCCAAGTGCTGTTTAACAAAAGTGTTTTTGCAAGTTAGCATAACCTCTCTGCTACTCTTCTAAAAACATCATTATTTTTCCACCTTTGTGTTGATGCTTCACTGATGCCAGCTTCATCTGGTTTATCTGGCACCATCCGAAGATTATTTTAGCTTGAAGTAAATAAGGGAAATTGGACAAACAGTCAGAGATTGTAAGCAAACATCGGCACTAATAGTGTGAATAGAAGAAATGCACAAAACATAGCCATATAAGACATAAATACCAATTAGTTCCTCCAATGTGTTATTAAACTGTTAAACCAATGTGAAAAAACTCTGAAGAGTTGACTTCAAAACTGCTAAATGAGAATGCTAATAAATAATACATTTAGAAAACGTGTTTCATTCACAGCTACTCAATGTGCAAATATTATTCTTACAATTACTTATTTAAATTCTAGTAATTTCACTAGATACTACTAATAAGCAGAAGCATGTGACTGCTTCCTAAGGATGTTCTCAGGAAAACAGAAACCCATTGTAAATGTGCAAAGGTCTTTTTTTTAATGCATGCCCCTATTACATCGCCCACCCAAGTTATCACTGTGAGTGTCCTGAAAACTTTCTAAAGGACCACTACAAGAACATGCCATCAGAAAATCAGCCTCATGATGGCAAAGCTAGACTTTATCTCTTTGGAAGATAAATAAATAGATTTTATTTGTTTGTAAGATAATTGAATGGCTATATCGAAAGTTGAAAGTACTAGCATTCAATATAAGACAAGCATCTTTAATGAGTAAAAAAATATTAATTTTCAATATGGTTATTTTTATCACATTTTTGTCACTTCCAAGCTAACACTACTAGGAACTAGGAAATGGATAGAATAAACTTTGATGGTCCTGTTATTTCCTACTTGTTTCATGACTAGGGCTACATTGTACTTACATGATTTAAGGTTTTTTAAACCATTCTTTTTATCAAAGCACACCTCTTGGTAAGTTGCTTTCTGAAAGGCACCTAAAAAGTGGGAAAATGCGTGGCATGAAATTCATCTCAATTTGTAAGTGCCAAGTATTCTACATGGTCGCAACAACAGGCTCTACACATCCAAACAGCATGTGTTTCCAGGCACTTATCCTCATGAGCAAACTCTGAACAAAATGTGATTATAAACATTTGGATAATAAGTAAAATCTTGCCTGTTCAAGGGAGGTGAGTATCAGCCAAATAGATTCCTTTTGTGATGCATCTGATGTCTCATTCTGATATATAGTTATGATCCAACTGTGGTGTGGAAAAGATAGATAAAAAAGCATTTATCTCTCCAGAACAGCGATACTTATTAGATGTCTGTTAATGACAAATTAAATTATAGAAGAAAGATGGATTTGAGGTTCAGATCTGCCAAATTCCAAACAAATGAACAAGGTATTAGCTAGACAATTGACATGACCCTATATTGCCTATAGATTGGTAATAGAGCACCTTCTCTTCCTTCACCCGAAATATAATATTGCACAACACCACATACCACTATAGACCATATTTGGTGTATTGTGGTCTTTTTGGAGAATGGAATTGGAGCAAGTGAAACTGCATTGTTGAAGATCAGTTTTGAGTTTATGTGCCTGTGATATAGCTGCAAGTTTTTCATTGTACCTGTACCTCCCGTATTTGCGCATGTGACAATAAACGCAACTCAACTTGGATAAAGCATCAGTGTGAGGAGTTGTACTGTGAAAACTAGAAAGAAGTTGATTGTCTTTATTAGAACACAGGGAAGGGAACTGATATTGGTAAGCATGTCCCAGGCCAAAGGAGAGAAACAAAATTAACCAAAGTTTCTACTTTCAACTGCTGTCCAGTTGGAGTTGCACCTGTATAGTCACTGACAAAGAGCAGCTCTGCTGCTCTCCCCTACACCATCAATTGACCTGTCAAGACTTGCACATGGATAATGACAATTTGAATGAGGCCTCAGCAGAAGCTATATCACTAGAAATTGATATCCAGGAAAAGGAAACAGTAGAGAAGTTGAAGATAATGAATAAGGAAGATAATAATCTGGATAACCTTCTGAAGGAGCCATTAAAATCATAGTGCTAGAGGATATGATCTCTGATCTGCTAGTGGTCTTGACCAAAACTATAGATAGCTTTCCAATGTTAGAAGGAAAGATAATACTAGTTTCTATTGAAAAATGATTTTGGTCAGACTGTTACTTCATGTATAAATTGCTTAAGCTATATTTTAAACATTATTGTGAATTATGAACTTTGTATTATTCATTTAAACCAGGAATATGCTCCTGGAAATTGCTGAGAAAATTTAATTGCATGAGGATTACACTGATTGCCGTCATCAGTTGGTAGCTTTATGTTGTACAGTGGAAAATAACAAGGGAGCACTGTGACATTATTAGATCCAGGTGAATTACAATTATTATGCAATTAAGCACTTTGATTAACAATGTGGAATTATGACTGGATATTTATTCCACAAGGGTGAGGAGAAATGACCATTCTAAGATGAATAAGGTCAGTTTCGTGCATCAGAAATATGCAAGTTTTTTTAAAGGACGGGTATGGTGGTTGGGTGGGAATGGGGAAAAAGTGTTGGAGAACATATAGAAACATAGAAACATAGAAAATAGGTGCAGGGGCCTTTCGAGCCTGCACCGCCATTCAGTATGATCATGGCTGATCATCCAACTCAGAACCCTGTACCAGCCTTCCCTCCGTACCCCTGATCCCTTTAGCCACAAGGGCCATATCTAACTCCCCCTTAAATATAGCCAATGAACTGGCCTCAGCTGTTTCCTGTGGCAGAGAATTCCACAGATTCACCACTCTCTGTGTGAAGAAGTTTTTCCTAATCTCGGTCCTAAAAGGCTTCCCCTTTATCCTCAAACTGTGACCCCTCGTTCTGGGCATCCCCAATATCGGGAACAATCTTCCTGCATCTAGCCTGTCCAATCCCTTTAGGATTTTATACGTTTCAATAAGATCCCCCCTCAATCTTCTAAATTCCAGAGAGTATAAGCCTAGTCGATCCAATCTTTCATCATATGAAAGTCCTGCCATTCCAGGAATCAATCTGGTGAACCTTCTTTGTATTAAATCAGGATCGGCATCAGGTTCAATGTCACTGGCAAATGTCATGAAATTTGTTGTCTTTGTGGCAGCAGTACAATGCCATACATAATAATTGAAAAAAACTGCAAATTACAATAAGGATGTATGAGTATAATCAAATAGTGCAAAAGTATAATCAAGTAGTGCAAAAGTAGAACTTCAAAAAGTAGTGAGATAGTGTTCATGGATTCACTGTCCATTCAGAAATTGGATGGCAGAGGGGAAGAAGCTGCTTCTGAATCATTGAGTGTGTACCTTTGGGCTTCTGTACCTCCCTCCTGATGGCAACAGTGAGAACAAGACATGAACTGAGTGATAGTAAAGGAAGCAACCACAAATTTCTGCAGGGTTCTTGTTTCTGATAAACCTAAGAACCATCAGGTTACCAGTTGTGAAATGTTAATCCACAAGAGGACCATTTAGAAAATGAGGGAAAATCAGATGTCAAAGAACTAAAATAAAAAGCAAACGTTGTGCCAACATGGACTGCCAACATTCATACACTACATATGGAAATATGCAATTTTTTTTGTGATTTGCTGGAATATGCCAGAAGCTCTGCATGGAAACATCAACTCTTCTTTAGGAACTTCCGTATGAAAATATTAGGCAAGGTGTCTTGGAGCCTGCTGTGAACTTATTCTTTCCTCCTTCTCTGGTAGTGCTGCTGATTCCTTGTTGGCACTCCACATGTTTTTATTCTGCATTGGTTTTGTCGTCTTTATCATTGAGAAACATATCGAGAGCTCCTTTCAGAGAGAAATTATAAAGCATGCAGAAAGCTAAAACAATTACATCCAAAGTTTTCGAGGGAGGCTGTACTTTACTTAGCCTGTACATCCTTCAATGTACAGAACAGGAGTGCCACTGAGATCCTGGCACAATGATCCATTAGGGATCCACGCCACACATAATGAACACCACACGTTGTATCACATGCTATAGTAGTCAATAACATATAAGATGAAACTAATTTTGCATCTCTCCATTTTTAGATGGAAACCAGCCTTATGTGTGTAGTCACCCTGTTCCATTCTGGGTGTGATTACTGATAATCGCAATGGTGGTGCAGTAGAGCTTTAATGTGGGACAAGAACCTTTCTTTAACCTTACACACTGACATGAGTTCAAATCCCTCTAGAAACCATAGAGGGAGCACAGTTCCAATCTGATGCTCCTTAATAAATGAGTCGGTAAACCATATCCTCATCTGTCCTCTCAAGTGGAGGTCCAGTATTCCACTGTACTATTATGAAGAAGAATAGAGTAGCTCCTTCAGAATCTTGGCCAATATTCAACCTTCAAGAAATTTTACTAAAACACATTAACTGTTAATTGTCACCTTGTTGTCCAAGCAAGTTAGCACAAGCTGGATGTGCTGTTTCCTACATTACACCCCACTGGCCCGGTCAGTTACCTCAGAAATCAAAGAACCAGAATGGAAATGAATCATCCTTGATCCCATAGGACAGCCTAAGAAATCGGAGAAGAAACAAGATGACATCAGTAATTGCACTTCACAAGTATTTCATTGGCCGTAAAGTGCTTTAAGACAGCCTATGATCCTGGAAGTCTCTCTCCTTTCTTTAATTGTTTTACCAATTAAAATTTTAATGCATTAACACATTAAATTTTCATTATTATTTTACCTTCCAACAACTTTCGTAGCATCCAGAAATGTATGATAAGTGCAGCTAATTTCTTAATGTTGAAGTTCCCATTTTCTTTACACTGACATAAACATATTAGATTTTATTGTTTGCCCTTAAGGCATGACTTGAGCATTCATTGTATAAGAACATTCTTGAGTTATGAATACCAATTTGCTATCAGAGTGCATAAATGTACCTTCTGAATTACAAAGCACACTGAAATTATTCATAGTGGACAACTAGTTTTATGCTGGGTCATATACTATCTACATATAACTTCACTTTCATGCTGATTTTGCTAGACATTACCATAAACTGTTGCTTAAATTCCATTTGCTTTTCTCTCTATTTCATTTTATTTCTGATTCGAACATAGCAATCAGAGGACTGAATGCAACTCAGACCATCAAAGAAACTAGTCTTCCTTCCTTTGACTCCTTCTACATGCAGGAAAGCAGCTAACACAATCAAGGACCCTTTCTATCCCAGATATTCTTCCTTCTCCCTCTCCTGTTGGGCAGAAGATTTGAATGCTTGAGAGCATGTACCACCACACTGAATAACTCTTCTATTTGCTGTTACCAGACTTTTGATTGGACATATCATATACTAAAAGATAAACTCTTGATTTCCCACTGAAGTTCAAAGTAAGTTTAATTATCAGAGTAAATATATATGTCACCATATACAACACTGAGATCCATCTTCTTGTGGGCATACTCAGCAAGTCTATAGAGTAGTAACTAGAAGAGGATCAGTGAAAGATCAACCAGAGTGCAGAAGACAACAAATTGTGCAAACAAAATAAATAACGAGAACATGAGATAATGAGATAAAGAGTCCTTGAAAGTGAAGTCTTTGGTTGCGAGAACATTTCAATGATGGGCAAGTGAAGCTGAGTCTAGTTATCCACTTTTATTCAAGATCCTTGTCTACCTGTGCTGCATTTTCTCTATAACACTGTATTTTTCATTTTGTTTCTCCTTTTTATTATGCATGGTATGATCTGTCTGGACAGCATGCAAAACAAAAGCATTTCTTTGTAGTTTGGTATGTGTGACAATAATAAACCAATGCCAATACCTTCAGCCTCTCAAACCAGATCGGATCATACCAATCTATAATTACTGCTCAATCCACTGAGTATCTATCAAAGCAATTCATCCTCCAGATGTTCGCTTTGATTACATATTCCAGCATCTGCAGACTCTTCTGTCTCCTGTTTCGTACATCCTAAAGAATCTACGCAGCAAATTCAGCTTTGAAATTTTCAATTAAGACACTATCAATAGATTTTTGAGTGAGTGAGTTCCGAATTTTACACTACTTTCTGCAAAAGAAAAGCGCTTCAGGGCTTTACCTCTGAACAGCTGAGCTCTAATTTTAAGATTATACCCTCTATTTTGAATACACCCTCGAGAGACAATGGTTTCTCTCTATCGACTGTAGCAAGTCTTTTAATCACCTTAAATGCCTCAAAGGTGATAAAATGCCTCAATTAGATACCCCTTTGGCTTTTATTTTGTTCTTGCACCCTTCTTTCAGTTTACCTTGAATAGCAATATTATTTCCTCTCTTTTCAGTTACATATTTTTTTAATTGGTCTGCCTTCTAATAATGATGTTAGTTCTGTGTAATGACCAAAAAGAATCTCTACAAAAAGCACTTCCACGTCGCCCTTCATTTCTGCAATTACCCCCGAAGTTATCACACAGTTCAAAGCCAGAGTACACTTTAATACTGCACTAAAAGCCTGTCATTAAAAAAAATCATTCCACTGACATTTCTTTTAATGCTACCACCCAGACTTTCTATCTTGTCACTACAGCCCTGATGTTCTGAAGCTCAGCCAGTAACTCTCCCCTTCATCCTCTCATGCTTTTCTCATCGCAACTCACTGCACAGTATGAGCACGCTTCAGTGGGAAAGCATGCATGGAATTAGATTTTATAGCACACTTCTGGGAACTGTAGCGATGCACTTCATATCTGCACAGCCGTGATGTATCAACTTCAGGGCGTGGGAGATAGTCCCCATAGTTACTGCTGCTTTGATTGTCAAGGCCAGCAACTGCTGATTTAATTTTACTTCTAAAATTTGCCATAATAAAATGTAAGCACATTTCAGACTTAGAAAAGGGATAGCACCAATTTAAGACACCAAAATTTCAATCATACAGCATGTGCTTTGGAACTGAATGGAGGCAAAAAAAACAATCATAAAATTTATAGCACATAAGGTATGTGTTTTTCAGGAAGATGATTCATGGGAGATGCCAATTCATGTCCAATGTTCATTTGGCACACAGTTGATAGCATTGGATTACAGATTATGGAATTACAGGCAGGATGGCCATACACTGGAAATCAAGTTGGTGCAACAGTGGCATGTAGGTTCTAGATCTGAGCTGTTTTGGTTTCCTGTGGGGTCTTTTAGAGGAAGAGAATTCTGATCATCGAGCTGAAGAATACAGTTGGAAACATTGGAGTGATTTTGGGTAGGTACCGAGCTCTAGGCTGCCTGCTTTTGCTGCACAGATGGAATTATTGGCCAGGATCCTGGTGAGCCTCCAACACAGTCAGAAGCATAAAAACAGAGGCCTGAGACAAGGCCAACTTACCAGAGCAGGCCAAAAGTGGAAGGCAGAACTTCTTTGGCCAGCAGGGTCTAACCCACCAGATTTTTTTTCTGGAAGCCAATAGAGTTAAGGAAACAGGCCCTGCTCAAGCTACTATTTTCTAGCATTTGACCCATAACCTTCTAAACTTTTCCAACCCATGTACCTGTCCAGCTGTCTTTTAAAAGTTGTCTTTGAACCTGCCATAACCACTTCCTCTGACAACTTATTTCACTTCGATGCCACACTTGGTGTAAAAAAAACTTTGCTCTTCAAGTTTCTATAAAATCTTTCCCTTCTCACCTTAAACCTATGCCCTCTAGATACTGAATCTCCAACCATGAAACAGACTAAGTGCATTCTCCCAGTCTATGCCCCTCATGATTTTATACACCTCTCTTAGATCACTTCTCAGTCTTCTACCTTCCAAGTAATAAAGTCCTAGCTTGTCCAACCTCTCCCTATAACTAAGTTCCTCAAGTCCTGGCAACACCCTTGTAGGGCAACACAAAGTGAACACAATACTCTGAAAGTGTGGCCAAATATTAGGGCAGTAACTTGAATTGTGGCAAAATATTCTAACATCAGAGGAGACAGAACTCTATCCATGCATCAGGTCTTCCATTATGGATGTGAATGCCAATTTTGAGCTTGTTCCAGGTGTTAATGAATGAAACATTCCACAGTTCACAGAGTGCTATTCAGATAGATGAATTCTACCCAGGGAAGGAGAATTATTTTCCTTTGGAAGAGGGATGGGATGGCATCAGATATAGATGTAGATCTATAAAGTACGGGGATCACCTAATCATTCAGAGTGATGGACTAAACCAAACAGTCCACAAGGCCCACTGTCTCTCAGCTATCTTGCCTTATGTGTTTGCAGTTTGTGGGTGAGGCAATGTCTTCCCGCTCTTATCACTTTTCTGGTGTAGACCTCACTGGGCTTGAGATTGCAATGATAATCACTGGGAACTTCACTGAGAGGGCTATTGAGGTATAATCCTACTACCTAGATCACACATGGGCCAACCAGTAGTAATTTCTAGAGAGGATCTTATGAGTGTCTTCTGCATCCTTCACAATCACACCTAATGAGGAAAAATCATTTGGTCTGACCCAGTGGAAGGACAAGAGAGAAAGGAGATCAGAGGGGCTTTCTCTGGACAAGCAGTCAGCACAAACCTTCTTTCCCTGTATTGTGCTTAAGAGCCCCATTCGTTTACCCAGATAGCAAGCAAAATGGAAGGCTCATCTTGAAAGTAACAAGACCTTGGCACCCCATATACTTCTAAGTGTTAAGTTGCTGGATATAACTATCTGTATCAGATATAAATCTCACCTTTTACTTTTGACATCCTGTACCCATTATCCATTTGAAGGTATTCCAATATTTACAGTGTTCAGGCCACTGCAGTCTTACAAACAAAAGGTCCTCGGGAGGAGTTCCATTCCACAATGGGATGACAGCAATTTGTAAACTCACAAAGACAACCCTCAACCTGAAAACTCTGAAGGGCAGGGACAGCTGTCACTTGCATAGTTTAACGCAGAAAAGATGGACTTCAAGTCACACTCATCTTCACATAAAAATGAGTTTTCCTTCTCCCAGCGACTCACTAGTTCATGATGACAGAGCTGCCTCAGAGTTCCCACACCAGAATCTTTGCAACAGGTCCGGTCACTACCTGCATTAGCAATTAGCGTCAAACAGAAAACTGCTGGTCTCCTCGTGATAATGGGAAAATCCCCAAAAAGAAAGAGTTCCTCATGACACATAATTAAAATACTACACATGCTCGAAATTAAATAAAAACAAAATGCTGAATATGTTCAGCATGTCAGGCAGCATCTAGGACGAGAGAGAATTGCAGTTAACATTTCAGGCTGATGAATTGGAGCTAACATTTTAGGTTGATGACTCCTGATACAGAGAAAAGCTGGAGATCAATAGGTTTAAAGACTTGGAGAAAGGGAAGAGGACAAGGAATATCTGTAGTAGGATGATCAAATATCACAAGGGTAACAGGGCAGGGTGAAAGAGGGTGTTAAAGGGTCAGATAAGAGAACAAAAAATCAGTCTGATGCCATAAATGGATGAAGCAGAAGTTTTACCTGAAGTTGTCTGTCTGTCTAGGTACCATATCCAATGCGGACTTTGGTGACCATGGTTTTCCAATAGATCCTTCATTTTTTGGATGACTTCCATTTCCTTGATGTGTAGCCACCTGGCTATGCTTTTGATGGACATAAGCCGAGGTCTTCGTTAATGCTGGATATCAGAGTTAAGTGCTGATGATCTAATGTTGAACTCATTGGTAAGTCCAGAGGGCTGTAATATACCAAGAATGGAGATAAAGTGACATTCCTTCAGCTCATGTTGATCTTCATTGGAACATCATGGGAGGCTGAGGTCAGAATAGTCAAACCGGGACTGTAGTGGAGGACTATAATGACGAGCTGAAAGTCACTGCAGATTAAACAGGAGGTACACATTCTCTCTAATCTGGAGGAGACCATATCAGGAGTATCAAAGGGATATACAACACTACAGAGAAGGGAGAGTGAAATAGAATGGCCTTAGAAAGACATCTCTCTCAGCTGCAAGGTGAGTTTTGACATTAGAAGTTGGTCTTCCATTGCAACACTGCATTTATTAGCTTCTGTGTCTGTTAGAAGAGAAGTAGAGATTTTCTGATTGAATACAGCATTGTGCTTTGATTAGTGAGTGTTAGTATGAGCCAGGATCATCATTTCTATGCCAGAAAGGGTGGACTTAAGGATCCCATGGCTGCCAACCCTGTTTGAGTATAATATGTACCCTAGCACTTTCAAATATTTAAAGGAATGTTTTACTATCTTTAAGAAATACAGCTATGGCTTAAAGAGTATATTTAGAAATATCACGATAATGAAAAATTATGATATAAAAATTTTTTTTTTAAATCCAGAGGTTTCTCCAATTTATTCACCAAAATCTGAGGGAAAATGTTTCTTCATTCAATATGTTCATAATTGACAATACAACATAATGAAACATTTATATTGTCAACATCCTTAACATTATAATTAGAACTGTGGAGCAATGTAAAAAAATTAGTCACAATTAATCATGCAATTAAAAATAATCACAAGTTAGTTCCAGTTTTAATCACTTATTACAAAATAAATAAAGGCCAATATTTAGTGCACTTTAGCTATGAGAGGGATGCCATAAACCTCCAGGCACCGACCACTGCCGATACATTGGAAGCACCCAACCACAGCCGACTCTGGGTCCGTCCGAAAACTTCGAGCCTCCAACACCGAGCACCAAGCACCATCTCTGCTGATTGCTTTGACCCCGCCCCAGCCGCCGAGCAACAAGCAAAGCTGAGGGCTCGGGGCTTCCCCTCCGGAGATCCTGGACCACACAGTAGCAGTGGCAGCGAAGAAGGCATTTCAGAAGTTTCTCCAGTTGTTCCTCCGTGCTCTCACGTCTGTCTCCATCAAATCAGGATTGTGCACAGCACCCTACTTGATAGATAACAGATATCACTCACTGGAGTGGCCGCTGCGCGCTGCATCATGCCACCATCTTATACCCGAATTAAACAATGAAAAAGTTGTGAATATAGGAAAAAGCTCAGAGCGCATTAAAATTGACACCTGAGATGGTGTCCTGATGAAGGGTCTTGGCGTGAAATGTCTACTCTTTACTCTTTTCTGTAGATGCTACCTGGCCTGCTGAGTTCCTCCAGATTGTGTGTGCTTTATCTAAGGTGGGCGTATCACAGTGAGATCTGGCACCTACATTTCATCCTAAATTGCCATTGAAGTGAATTGCTTGAGTGACAATTTCAGAATGCGGTAAAATTCAACTACTTTTTACAGTTAAGGGCTTGGAATAACATAAAGATCAGATTGGTTAAGAATGTCCGAATGCCTTTCCTAAAGGGCATTGGTGGATCAAATCAGTTTTCAGCTGCCCAGCAACTTTATGAGTGTTTTCAATGCTATCTTTATATTACAGATTCACTTCATTAACTGAATTTAAACTCTCCAGTTAACCTTTGAGAGTTGAACTCCTGTCCATGGATTAACGTCCAGTAATTTAACTATTATGCTACATTTCACAATCAGCATACAGATGATACAGTTTGTAATACACTTAAATAATAGATTTTATTGAGATTTTATTTTATTGATATGACAGAGTTTATTGAGATTTTACTGTGCTTGATGGTGAAGGAATGGTAAGGATTTAAATCTAAATAATTATTCTGTCTCGGAGAATGGGAGCACAACTCTGCAGGATAACTTGGATGTACAGCAGAATAATAATTCAGAAGTATACTGAAAATGTATGGTGTACCCATCTTTTTAGAGCTGGATATAATTCCGGCATTATCTCAATGGATCAGAAACTGAAGCATCAACCAAGGTGTCAAAAAGTTGAAGTCGTATTTGGGGGGATAAAGTCCAAGGACATTGAAATCAGAGAGAATGAGTTACACAGCGCCATGTTAAATTTTGACCACCGTCATCAGGGCACATTATCATCAGAACACTTTATGTACTCTCTTCTGTCTCATTCATTCACACAGCATCACACCCTCTTCTCGGTGGATCCTGGGATGGTCAATATGTTTGATGGGATAAGCAGGTGCAGTGGTTAGAATGGTTTTGCTGAATTTCTGAGAGTTCCAACAAATGAGTTGAGCTTCACAATGTCACTCCTAATGTTCCTGTTTTATTATGAATGGATACAGGCCAAATACTACTGAAGTATGAAAAGTGATCCAAGATATTCTTAAACAACAGGAATTCTGCAGATGCTGGAAATTCAAGCAACACACATCAAAGTTGCTGGTGAATGCAGCAGGCCAGGCAGCATCTCTAGGAAGAGGTACAGTCGACATTTCAGACCGAGACGCTTCGTCAGGACTAACTGAAGGAAGAGCTAGTAAGAGATTTGAAAGTGTGAGGGGGAGGGGGAGATCCAAAATGATAGGAGAAGACAGGAGGGGGAGGGATGGAGCCAAGAGCTGGGCAGGTGATTGGCAAAAGGGATATGAGAGGATCATGGGACAGGAGGTCCGGGGAGAAAGGGTAAGTTTTGTGGAGCAATAACAGGCTGGCCAATGACCTATATTTTCTCAATTTTAAGTGTAGGATCCATTCTTTCATGCTTCAGTAATCAAGATAATGATGACCTGGAGCTTAGCCTCTGAACGATGAGAACATTTTTTCTTATCTTGCAATGATAAAACCTTATTCAGGACAAAGGTGTCCTCAGAAATGATCTCTGACCTGTGATCCTATGACAGATGCAACCGAACATGCTGAGTATTCGAAGCCTCTCTCTCTCTGTGCTCTGCTACAGCCCAATTGGCAGTACTGATCAAACACAGGTGAGGCCTCACTTGGAATATGTGAACAGTTTTCGGCCCCTGATGTTAGAAAAGATGTGCTGGAACTGGAGAGGGCATCAAAAGAGGTTCACGAAAATGATTCCAGGTTTAATGGCTTTTCATATGAAGAACTCTTGATGGCTCTGGGCCCTGACTTCCCCACTCCTTCATCTAGTTGGAAAAAACTTCATTGTTGTTGCTTATTCCTCAGACGCAATTACTGAAATAGATATCTGGTCATGCTCTCATTTCTGCCTATGTACAAACGTATAAATAGGCTGCAACTTTCCCAATATTACAATACTTAAAGAAAAAGAATACTGAATTGTTTGCAAAATGCCTTTGACGTCAAAAGTCAGAAGGTGTACACCAACTCACGAATCACCTCACAGCACCAAGGACCTGGGTTTATTCATGACCATGGGTGCTGTGCAGCGCTTGCATGTTCACCCTGTGACCACTGGGTGCTTCACTTCCCTCCCACATCACAGTGCCATTCAGGGTGATAAGTTAATTGGCCACTATAAAATGCTTCCAGTGTACAGGTAAGTGGTAGAATTTCCGGGGGGGGGGCATGTAATTGAGGAGAATATGGACAGAATAAAAATAGGAGTAACGTTGAATTAGGGTAAAAGGGTGTTTGATGGTCAGTACAGACTCGATGAGTAGCCCGCTTCTGTGCTATATAGTCATAGTCATAGTCATAGTCATACTTTATTGATCCCGGGGGAAATTGGTTTTCATTACGGTTGCACCATAAATAATAAATAGTAATAGAACCATAAATAGTTAAATAGTAGTCTGTAAATTATGCCAGTAAATTATGAAGTAAGTCCAGAACCAGCCTATTGGCTCAGGGTGTCTGACCCTCCAAGGGAGGAGTTGTAAAGTTTGATGGCCACAGGCAGGAATGACTTCCTATTACGCTCTGTGCTGCATCTCGGTGGAATGAGTCTCTGGCTGAATGTACTCCTGTACCCACCCAGTACATTATGTAGTGGATGGGAGACATTGACCAAGATGGCATGCAACTTAGACAGCATCCTCTTTTCAGACACCACCGTGACAGAGTCCAGTTCCATCCCCACAACATCACTGGCCTTACGAATGAGTTTGTTGATTCTGTTGGTGTCTGCCACCCTCAGCCTGCTGCCCCAGCACACAACAGCAAACATGATCGCACTGGGCACCACAGACTCGTAGAACATCCTCAGCATCGTCCAGCAGATGTTACAGGATCTCAGTCTCCTCAGGAAATAGAGACGGCTCTGACCCTTCTTGTAGACAGCCTCAGTGTTCTTTGACCAGTCCAGTTTATTGTCAATTCGTATCCCCAGGTATTTGTAGCCCTCCACCATATGACCCCATCCCTACAGCATCTCCTGCCCCATCCATGGAAGGATCTGCAATTTGCATTTTGGCCTCACCCGTCAACTTGGAGCCTGCAAAAGCAGTTGGGGAAGAAAGTCATCCTCAGTCCCGAGAGGAAAGCAAAGTAGAAGCAGAAAGTAATAATGTGATTAAATAAAAACATTAAGAAGAGAATTGGTGTGCTGATTCAGCAACGTTCGACTCCAAGCTGCACTGGGATTTGGTCTGTTGTGGATTCAATGGTTTGTATGATGGCTCAAATAATACTGTAGAGCATAGAATGATACTGAATTTGTGAGGCAGAAAAATCCTCCATGGTCCTTCATGGTTTTTGGAATTGAGGTCTTTTGGGTGGGAATCGAGTAAGGTTATTTGTAATGGTTCCTTACATTTTCAAGAATTTTTGAAATGATGTACAGCATCTCAACAGATGAAATCTAGGTAAAACTCTTCAGCCATATAGAGGAGACTTTTGGGTGCCTTCCAATGTAGCAGACTGCAAGAAACTACTCTGTAATTATTGCAATTGGAAGGGAACCCAGCAATTGGACTCTTTTGAAAATAGTCACAATTATAGTGATTTTAAGGTCCTCTGGCCTTGTACCTTCTTCCTAGATAGGAGGTTCTCTGCCATGTTCTGGTACTTAATTAGGGGTTTCATCTAGATGCTATGTTGTTTTTCTGCTGTTGGATGGTCATTCATTCTCCCTTCACCAGAGAGGCTCAGAAATTGTAGTAGATAGTGCGCTGTTGAAAGCAATCACAAAGTCTTGTGCCAATGGCAGAGTTTCAGTTGAGAAGACTGAGCTGTCCTTTCCACTGATCAGTGGCCATTTCTCTCCTGTCAAGAACGGAGAGATGCAGATAAAAAAAAGGAAATTATAAGCCAGTTAGTCTGACCTCAGTGGTTAGGAAGAAGTTAGAGTTGATTGCTGAGGATGTGGCTTCAGAGAACTTGGAGGCACATAATAAAATAGGCTACAGTAAGCATGGTTTCCTCAAGGGAAAATCACACCTGCCAAATCTGCTGGAATTCTTTGAAGAAATAACAAGCAGGATAGACAAAGGAGAGTCAGTTGATGTTGTGTACTTGGATTTTCAGAAGGTCTTTCACAAGCTTAATTTGTTAAGGCCATACAACATAGGAGCAGAATTAAAGCCATTCAGCCCATCGAGTCTGCTCTGCCATTCCATCACAGCTGATCCCAGATCCCACTCAACGCGACACACCTGCCTTCTTGCCGTATCGCTTGATCCCCTGACTGATCAAAAAACAATTAACCTTAGCCTTAAATATACGCATGGACTTGACCTCCAGCACAGTCTGTGGCAGAGCATTCCACAGATTTACTACTCTCTGGCTAAAAAAATTCCTGCTTACCTGAAAGGTCATCCCTCAATTTTAAGGTTGTGTCCTATAGTTCTGGATACCCCCACCAAAGGAAACATCTTCTCCACATCCACCCTATCTACTCCTTTCAATATTCAGTAGGTTTCAATGAGATTCCCCCACTTTCTTCTAAGTTCCAGTGAGTACAAGCCCAAAGCTGGCAAATGCTCTTCAGGTGTTAACCCCTTCATTGCTGGAATTATCCTTGTGAACCTTCTCTGGACTTGCTCCAATGACAACACCTCCTTTCTGAGATATGGGGCCCAAAACTGTTGACGATGCTCCAAGTGCGGCTTGACTAGTGTATTATAAAGCCTTAGCATTATCTCCTTGTTTTTATATTCTATTCTCCTTGAACTAATTGCAAACATTCCATTTCCTTTCTTTAACACAAACTCAACTTGTAAGTTAACCTTCTGACAGTCCTGCACGAGGACACCTAAGTCCCTCTGCACCTCTGATGTCTGAATCTTCTCTCCATTTAGATAATATCCCAACACTGTATTCCATCTGGCACTTCCTATTTTTCCAATTTGTCTAAGTCCTGCTACAATTGCATTGCTTCCTCAGCACTACCTATCCCTCTTCCTATCTTCTTACCTGCAAACTTTGCCACAAAGCCATCAATTCTAAATCATTGACAAACAATATGAAAAGTAGCCGTCCCAATACTGACCCCTGAGGAACACCACTAGTAACTGGCAGCCAACTAGAAAAGGTCCCCTTTATTCCCATTTGCCACTGCCTGCCTGTCAGCCATTCCTCTATCCATGCCAGCATCTTTCCTGTAACGCCATGGGATTTTATCTTGTTAAGCAGCCTCATGTGTGGCACTTATCAAATGCCTTCTGAAAATCCAAGTAAAGGCATTCTCCACCTCTCCTTTGTCCATCCTGCTTGTTACTTCCTCAAAGAACGATAACAGATTTGTCAGGCAAGATTTCCCTTTACAGAAACCAGACTGACTTTGACTTATTGTATGCAACACACAAAATGCTGGAGAAACTCAGCAGGCCAGACAGCATTTATGGAAAAAAGTACAGTCAACGTTTCAGGCCAAAACCTTTCTTATTTTATCGTTGGTCTCCAAGTACCTCAAAACCTCATCCTTAATAATAGACTCCAATACTTTCCCAACTGCTGAGGTTAGGCTAACTAGCCTATAATTTCCTTTCTTTTGCCTTCCTCCTTTCTTAAAGAGTGGAGTGACATTTGCAATCTTCCTGTTCTCTGGAACCATGCCAGAATCAAGTCATTCTTGAAAGATCATGACCAATGCACCCGTTATTTTTTCAGCAACATCTCTCAGATCTTTGGGATGTAGTCCGCCTGGCCCAGGTGACTTATCCACCTTAAGATCTTTGAGTCTGCCTGGCGTTTTTTTCCTTTGTAATAGCAATGGCATTCACTCCTGCTCCCTGACACTTACGGACCTCTGGCATACTGCTAGTGAAGACAGATGCAAAGTACCCATTAAGTTCATCTGCTATTTCTTTGTCTCCCACTACTGCCTCACCAGCATAATTTTCCAGTGGTCCAATATTAACTCTTACTTCCCTCTTACTCTATATAACTGAAAAAACTTTTGATATCCTGCTTTATATTACTGGCTAGTCTACCTTCATATTTCATCTTTTCCCTTCTTATAGCCTTCATAGTTTCCTTTTGTTGGATTTTAAAAGCTTCCCAATTATCCAGTTTCTCACTCACTTTTGCTATCTTATATGCCCTTTCCTTGGCTTTTATGTAGTCCTTAACATCCCTTGTCAGCCACGGTTGCCTACCCCTGCCATTTGAGAACTTCATCCTCTGTGGGAAATACCTATCCTGGGCCTTGTGAACTATTCCCAGAAACCTCAGCCATCTCTGCTCTGCCGTCATCCCTGCCAGTATCCTCCTCCAATCCACCTGGGCAAGCTCCTCTCTCATGCCTCTGTAATTCCCTTTATTTCATTGTGATACTGACACATGTGAATTATGCTTCTCCCTCTCAAATTGTAGTATGAATTCAACCACATTATGATGATTGCCTCCTAAGGGTTCCTTTACATTAAGCTCCCTATAAGACCTTGGCACCTAATCTAAAGTGGCCTTTCCACGAGTAGGCTCAAGCACAAGCTGCTCTAAAAAAGCATCTCGTAGGCATTCAACAAATTCCCTCTCTTGCGATCTTACACCAATCTAATTTCCCCCAATCTGCTTGCATGTTGAAGTCCCTCATTACAATTCTGTCACTACCTTTAATACATGCCTTTTCCAGCTCCCTTTGTCATCTTAACCCCACATCTTGCCTACTATTTGGAGGCCTACATACGATTCCCATAATGGGTTTTTTTTTCACCCTTGCGATTTCTTAACTCCACTCACAAAGATCCAACATTTTCTTACCCATGTCACATCTTTCTAAAGATGTAATTCCATCTCTTACCAAGAAAGCCACACCACTGCCTATGCCTTCCTGCCTGTCCTTTTGATACAAAGTACATGCTTTCATGTTAAGCTAAGTATGGCCTTCTTTCAGCCACGACCCAGTGAATCCCACAATGTCATACCGACCAATCTCTAACTGCACCACAGGTTCGTCCACCTTATTCTGAATGCTACATGCATTTAAATACAGCACTTTCAGTCCTGCATTCTTAGCCCTTCTGAATTTTGTGGCTGTCCAATTTAACTCTTTGCTCTGTCTGTAGTTGTACCCAGTCATTGGATTGTCCTTCCTTACATTCATCCATCATCTACTTGTAAACCTGCTGGTTCATCCTCAGCTCTATCATCCTGGTTCCCATACCCCTGCCATATTAGTTTAAACCACTCCCAACAGTAAATCTAGTAAATCTGCCCACAAGAATATTGGTCCCCCTCAGATTCAATTGCAACCCATCCCTTTTGTACAGGTCCCACCTGCCCCAGATGAGGTTCTAATTATCCAGAAATCTGAATCTCTACCGTCTGCTCCAATTCTTCAGCCACGCATTTGTCTGCCACCTCATTCTATTCCAATCCTCTCTGTCGCATAGCACAGGCAGCAATCCCGAGATTACTACCCTTATATTCTTCTTTCAGGACCCCCCTCCCTTTTCCTTCCTATCTTGTTGGTACCAATATGTACCATGACTTCTGGCTGCTCACCCTCCCTTTTCAGGATATTGTGGATGCGTCCAGAAACATCTCGGACCATGGGAATTGGGAGGCAAACTACCATCCATAGCTAAGAGCCAATGGTATTACAGAAAAGATACTAGCGTGGAAAAAGCAGTGGCTGATTGGCAGGAGGCAAAGAGTGGGAACAAAGGGAGCCTTTTCTGATTGGCTGCCAGGGACTAGTGGTATTCCATGGGGGTCTGTGTTGGGGCTACTTCTTTTTATGTTTTACGTCAGTAACTTGGATGATGGAATTGATAGCTTTGTTGCAAAGTTTGCAGACAATACAAAAACAGGTGGAAGGGCAGGTAGTTTTAAGGAAGTAGTGAGGTTACAGAAGGATTTAGACATTCAGAGAATGGGGAAAGAAGCAGCAATTGGAATACAGTGTCAGGAAATGTATGGTCATGCACTTTGGTAGAAGAAATGAAAAGGTTGACAGTTTTCTAAATGGAGAGAAAATACAAAATTCTGAGGTACAAAGGGATTTGGGTATCCCTGCAAATGGGATGTTAGCATTCATTTCAAGAGGACTAGAATATAAAAGCAAAGATATAATGTTGAGGCTTTATAAAGTAATGGTGAGGCCTCACAGAGTATTGAGAGCAGTTTTGGGCCTCTTATCTTAGAAAAGATGCTCTGTCACTGGAGAGGGTTCAAAGGAGGTTCACGAAAATGATTCCAAGTTTGGACGACTTGCCATATGAGGAGCATTTCATGGCTATGGGCCTGTATTCACTAGAATTCAGAAGAATTAGGGGTGACATGATTGAAACCCATAGAATGGTGAAAGACCTTGATAGAGTGGATATGGCAAGGATGTTTCCTATGGTGGGTGAGTCTGGGACCAGAGGACATAGTCTCAGAATAAAGGGGCATTCTTTTAGAATGGAGATGACGAGGAATTTATTCAGTCAAGGAGTGGTGAATCTGTGGAATTTGTTGCCACAGGTAGCTGTGGAGGCCAAGTCTTTATGTATATTTAAGGCAGAGGTTGATAGATTCTTGATTGGTTAGAGCATAAAGGGATACAGGGAAAAGGCAGGAGATTGGGGAAGAGAAGGAAAATGGATCAGCTCTGTAAAGGCCATATCATCGGAAACAATATGAAAAAAATCTAGTGTGCATAAGACTTTTGTACTGTGCTGTACTAGTGTGTGTTCAAGGAAAGCACTCTCCACCACATTCCATCATGGAGAACAAGTTTTGGAATGATGTAAAAAGTGCTTCAAGGATAAATGTAACGTGTAACATCTTCACCAATTATGAGAAGCTCTGGTCCAGTAACATTTAAAATGCAAGAACGCTCATGAAACTATCAAGCCTCTTAAATCTCTATGAGAAATGGCCTTCCGGTCAAGATAGCGCCTGCGTATAGCGCTCCTTCGGCCAACATCTGATTAGATCAACAAACCATATATTTCACTTTGTTTTTGTCTTTTATGTTTGTTTTTTTTTTGTCTTGAATATGACTCTTGAACTGTTGGAGCCGTTGATTTGCAGTTTGGGGATCATTTGAATGTTCCAGCGTTCTGCAGTCTCTGACTGGACTCCGGGAGGCAGAGATGATGAGTGTAGACAGGCTGCAGGGTGCGAGCCAATGTTTGACGCAATTTCGCTGATTAAGGTGATGAGGAGGACTGAAACATCAAGGTGAATGCAGAAGGTGAGCGCTGGCTGCCTGCCTTTTGATCACTGGTGGGATCGCTCTGCTACGGAGAGGGGAGACTGCCTTTTGATCGCTGGTGGGATCGCTCTGCTACGGAGAGGGGAGACTGCCTTTTGATCGCTGGTGGGATCGCTCTGCTACGGAGAGGGGAGACTGCCATTTGATCACTGGTGGGATCGCTCTGCTACGGAGAGGGGAGACTGCCTTTTGATCGCTGGTGGGATCGCTCAGCTACGGAGAGGGGAGACTGCCTTTTGATCGCTGGTGGGATCGCTCTGCTACGGAGAGGAAAAGGCCTGCTGCTGTCCCTGGAGAACTTTACCCAACTTTTCTGCATTTTGGATATGGCCTTGGACGATAGACTTCTTTTTCAGACTTGTAGTTTTTTATATTCTGTGCTTTTTGTCCAATCTTTCTCGTTTTATTGTGTGTGGGGGGAAGGGGATTGGGGGGGGGGTCAATATGCCTGCTCCATTTATGTGCGGAGAGGAGAGACTTGGGGGTTGATAGTCATGCTGCCGTTCTATTCTTTCTTGGTTGCGTGGCTCTCTGGAGAAGAAGAAATTCAGAGTCGTATATTCTGAGAACAAATGAACCTTTGATACATGGAGGCCGGGAACAAGGAGTGAAAGGAATGCACCCAACTACCCTGGGAAGCACCAGTGAATGTGGCCCAGCTATGGAAGGGTCCATGGCTCCCACTGTTGCCTTATCAGCTTCCTCGGGACCCACAGAAATGCAGTGGACGGAGTTTTCCTTCATTCTGTAATGAGCGTCTACAGGTAAAAAGAAGCAGCAGCAAAGTAACTTGCAAAGCTTCAAACCGTTGAAACACTGGAGACGGCTGAAACACTGCAGCCGGCATAATTTTGGGTTTTAGGTATTTCGCATGAGAAATACCACAGAGAACTAAATCTACCAGTAATGATTAAAAACAGAACAAGCGAAATGAAGTGATCCAGGGTTGCAAACTCATTAAGAGAAGTAGGTGGCCATGTATTTGTTCTTTCTCAAAAAGCTAAAGGGAACTGCAAGTCACAATCACATGCTAAGGGTAACCTAATGAGTAACTTTAATAGCTGAAATTTGCTAATATGCCAAGCAGGCTACACTTGGTGCATTGAATAAAGGTTAGGTTCAAATATTTAAGTGAAAAGAATGAAAATCTTGGCAGTGGTAGAGGGTGTTAGGATGAGAATTCCTGACTACAAGCAGGGTGTGGCTAAAGAATCTGCGACTGATAGTGAAATTTTGGAAAGGAATGAGGACAGGTTGAGTGGTAGGGAGATTGCATTATGTATTTGCTCAACAAGCTGTTAGCATACCTTGAATTATTGATTTAAGCAAACCCAGTGATAAACGGGGATTGGTGTTGTTAGTAATTCACTCCTCTGACTTACTGCCCAAAATTGATTCATCACCCAGAAATGCCTGCAGTGTTCTGCATACAATTGTGAAAGAACTGAGCGCTATTTTTTAAAGCCAATGTTCACACAAACATGATAGCTGGCTTTGAGCTGATGTCCTTTTCTTTCTGTAAGTAATATTGATAATGTGCGTCATTCCCTCATTCAAAATACTCAGACCGTGATCTGAGCCAGGAGCTTGTGGGCTCAGATCCCACCCAGGTGTTGAGCGTTAAAAGTCACAGCAGTATGAGGGAGCGTTGAACTATTTGGAAGTGCCATATTTCTAATGCTAAACCAATCTGAAGTCTTATTTACCTCTCAGGTGATGTTAAAAAATCTCAGGGGACAATTTCATGGAAGAGCTGCTCTTTATCTATCCCTCAATCAATAGCAAAAGGTTTATTTTGTCAAAATCAGAATGCTGCTATTGTACAAACGCAGACTGTAGATTTCAAACAGTACATTGCTAACTGCTTGTCATAAGTACTTCATTAGCTGCAGCACACTTTGGGACATCTTAATGGATGTGAAAGTAAATGCATGTTCCTTCTTTTTCTTTCATGTGGCAAAAGCAAGAATCACTTCTTGTTTGCATCCAAATCGGTGAGAAAAGCTTGCAATTCAACAGGCAGATCCATGAAAGAAAGAGAAGTTGGGGCTTTCATTCAGTTTCCCAAATAAAAATGGAACTTGTAGATGATGTTCCCCACTATTATAACAGTCCTACCTATGAGGAAACTTTACTTCATTTCTTAATAGCTTTAGCCCACTGTGAGGACAGGAATCCTTTCAGTGTCTTAGATCAGATCACAGTCATTCAAAATCAGCATAGCTCCTTTGTAAGCAGGGCCCTTTGGAAAGTGAGACACGGCACCCAAAAACTTGGAACATGTGCTTGGTGTCTTTAGAATCACTTAGTTTTGGAATAAACTGAAGACATTCGGTCTATTTACCTGTTGTCCCAATAGGAACTCAGCTGCCAATTCACTAACTGGCCATCTGTGACTCAAAAGATATTAAGTTACAATCAGCAGAGCACAAAGGACATTAAATACCAGACGGGCATCAAAACATCTCTCTGGGAGGGAGCCACAAAAATAGTTCCCATCTTTCCCAGAAGCACTTCAATCTGGACCCTTCTTTCATTGGAGACTGAGTACTGTCAAGCAGCGGTGGTGTGAGGGACTAATTTCTCCATCTCTGTTGTTTGCAATCTCTGCTACTCCCCAGGGAAATGTGTTTACTAAGTGGCAGGGTTTGTGAGTGAACTGCTAAGAAATGTTGCTTTTTAATTTAGATTTATTTTACACTGTTCCCCACCACCCCCCCCCCCAACCCCAACTCTTTACGCCTGTCTTTTCTTTCTCTTTGAACTTCTGTCTTTTTGCTGCAGTCTGGACATTGTTCCATTCTCCTTCGGATGTTAAAAAATATAAATGTGGCCAGGATGCAGAAAAAGGAGTTTGCTTTTGGTTAATGTTTAACCTGATATTTAGATTTAATTTTTTTTTAATCTCGTTCTCTGAGTTCTGATACGTAAAACAAATGCTATATTTCTACACCATGTTACATCAGCAGTTACATGGCACCTTCAGTGTCTCAGTAGTTAGTAGTATTATGAAACAAATTGGATATAAAAACTCAAGAGGCATCAAGTTGGATTGCTTAACTTTTTTTTGCCAATTGTTTTGTCAGTACCTCAGTTAGCTGGAAGTCAGATACAGGTGTATCTAGCCTCTCATTTTATTCTTGGATCAGTATGGAGTCCAGTTGGAAGTTGCAAGTCATACTGAGCCAGAGGCTCAATTTATCAGCCATAGCTCACACAGCACAGTGCCATTTCATCATTCAATGGAATAGGTTAATCTTCATTAGAAAGGTAAGTTTATTAATTTTTGTAAATTGAGAGATACGGCATATTAACAAGACTTTCCGACCAATGAGTCTGCGATGCCCAATCACACCCATGTAACCAACTGACCTACTAACCTGTTCACCTTTGGGATGTGGGTGGAAACTAGAGTACTTGGTGGAAACCCACCACTCACGGAGAGAAGGTACAAGCTCATTACAGACAGCAGCGGGGACTGAAACTGGGTCACGGGTGATGTAATAGCTTCACCATAACCACTGTGCTACCCTGCCACCCCAAGGGAAGCTAAATAGTTTGGCTTTCTCCCTCTTCATAAATTAATATTGATGTACATGAGCTGAAAGTGGTTCAAATACATTTTTAAAGATTATTTTCAATTACTTTAATGTACTTTAGCCCTTTCTAAATGCCTCTGATCGTCAAGATATTTGGAGGCAGTGGAGAAGGCCTTTTCAGCATAAGCTACCCAAAGACATAAGTGACCTGAGAATTGGGCCTGGTCATCTGCTGCCTGAGGCCAGCCTGTCACTCACAAACCACTCCAAACGGCCACAGCAGTGACATTTCCAAGACAATAGAAACCATGCAACCACAAGTGGCAGGTAGAGACTTCACACTGACAAAGCCAGGTACAGAACAGATGCTGTATGATCTGGTTCATCAGGACAGCAGACCAAAATCATTGCATAGTTTAATGAGATCGCCTCTCATTTTCCTAGCTTCAAAGGAATGAAGGCCTAGTCTAGCTAATCCCTCTCAATGGATAGAACCCCAAATACCATTTCTCATCTTCAGTCCTGGAACCAATCTGATGAACCCATGTTGCAATATATCCTTGCTCAAGTAGGAAGTCCAGACTTATTCACACTATTCCAGATGTGGTAAAATGTTATTAATCTTGAACTCATATTCCTTTCCAACAGATGTCACCATATTGTTTTGCCTTCCTGCCTGCCTGCTGAACCTACGTGTTAACTTTCAGTGATGTATGTACCTGAATACATAGTCCTTGTTGAACACAATACCTTTCAAATAATATAAAAAATATTGGTCCTCCATTTTTTCTACCACCTGCACCAGAAAATTGTCATTTAATTTGTTGATTGAAGAGAGCAGGGAGAAAAATGGGTACCTTTGGGTTGTTACTTCTAGAGGGAGAACACAAGGATCAGTACTATGGTAGCTTCACATTTTTCTATTTCATATTCCATATGACATGTCTTCAGCCATTCCCCGGCTCTCTATTCATCCTCCACCCAACTCACACAGCCACCAGCTCTGCATCATCAACAAGTTTGCGCATGTCACACTCTGTCCCCTCATTCAATTCATCGATATAGATTGTGAATAGTTCAGTCCCTGTACTGGCCCTTACGGCATTCCACTAGTAGGAGTATAACAATCTAAAAATGCAAATTTTCTTACCCCTCTGCCTAATTAACAATTTAATTACCTATTTCTTGGAAACTATAGTAAATGTACTGCAAAATTAAAATCTGAAGAACAAGACTCAGGATCAGAATCAGGGAACAAATTTTTATGCAATGGCTTTTGGAAACTTAGAATCATCTGGGCCAGATATTCCCAGATCCAGATTTCCACCTGGATTCACTGCTCTGGCAGAGGCCTATCCTTGGTGGGAGCCAGGTGACAAAACCTCACCATTAACTAATGTTCAGCTGGAGGGGCCACCCCCAGTTAGTATCCTAGCAGATAGTAGACTAAACTTGAGGTGAAGCATTAATTAACAGTCGACTTGCCTCTGGTATTCACTCAAGGATACTTAAAAACTTAATTGATGAAAATAATTAAAAATAAAACACATTCATTAAAATGTTTGGAAGTCATTAAAACACTAAACTTAGGCAATATCGTTTCTACATGTAAAAAAAACTTCCTTGCTCAACAGGACAAGAATCCTCAATAAAATGAATGAAGTCTCTCAATTGGCCTGACATAGTGCAAGATTGGAGAAATAATTTCTCAAACTAATACTGGGGAGTCCAAGTGCTACCAGGTTCTTCCACAGAGCACCTATGAAGGGAAAAATAAAGGAGACGTGACACCTGTCAGTCAGTAAGTATCAGAACTTCAGTGGTTCTGCTTCTGTAAGTCTGGGATTTACTTCCATAGCTGAAATTTTTTTTTAAAAACCTTCAGAATTTCCAACCAGAACTAACATAAATCACGACATTGCCTCAAACTAATTAATTGTTATCCAGTGTATTATTGTCACGTGCATTGGGATGCAATGAAAAGTTTTTATCTGCAAGCCATCCAGACAGATCATTCCATACACAAGTACACTGAGGTAGTGGAGAGGAAAAGCAGAATGCAGAACATAGCATTATGGTTACAGAGAAAGTGCAGTGCAGGTAGACAAATAAAATGCAAGGGCCATGACAAGGTAGACAGGGAGATCAAGAGTCCATATTTATTGTTTAAAAGATCTATTCAAGAGTCTTGTGACGGTAGGATACAAGCCATTTTTGAGTCTGGTGGTATAAGTTCTTAAGCTTTTGTATCTTCTGCAAAAGGCAAGAAGAGAGAATGAATAGGGTATGAGAGGACCTTGATTATATTGATTTATGAAGCAGCTGGAAGTGCAGTCAGAATCATTAGAGAGAAGGCTGCATTCACAATTCTCGGCAATTTCTTGTGGTCTTGGCATTTAGCAAAAATTGGAGTTGTTAAAACCGAAATGGAGACAGTTTAGTGAAATAAAGGTATCAGTAGGAAAACAGAATCAGGGTGAAGGTCAGTTGAATGCTAGAGGAGGACCATGGGACACCTTCCATGGATGATGCCTGACCTACTGAGTGTTTACAGAATTTTGGTTTATTTCAGATTACCAGCATCTGCAACTTACTTAACATTAACTGCTTTGAAGCAGGTTGTGCTCTGCCAACCCCAGTGTGTCTCAACTTGGAGTTAAGATTGGTCACCGGGTTTCAGATGGTGTTTCTGTCTTTGCAACAGAATTATTAGCAGTCCTCTGGGCCTTATGGTGGATAGAAGACTCTCGACCACATAGGGTTATCATCTGTTTGGATTCTGCTGCTGCCTTAGAGGCTATAAAAAGGAGTAAATCAAAAGCTCATCCTGACATAGTTATTGAGATTCACTTAGTGTTGTTTAGAGTAGGGAAGATGGGTTGTGCAGTTAGAATTTCATGGATACCTGGGCATGCTGGGGTGGAAGGAAATGAAATTGGGGATGGCATTGCAAAGTCTTCCTTACAGAGCAGGCAAGTAGAAATTAGAGTTCCCCTAGGCAGAGCAGAATTGAGAAATAGGACTAAAAATGGTATAGAGAAGAAGTGGCAGGAGGATTGGAAAAATGAATTAAGGGGCAGGCATTATTTTTCTAGTCACCCACTGTTACCTTTTAAGTCGTAGAGATATGGTGAAATTTACAAGACTTAGGTTGGGGAATTGTGGGCTAAACTATTATTTAAAGATAATAGGAAAACATCCTACTGGATTATGTGAATGTGGTAGTCCAGAGACAGTCCAGCATGTTTTGCTGAGCTGTAATCATACAAAATTGAACGAAGCATGTTGTTCAAGAGGCTATCTGGCTTAAATTTATTGTGGTTTTCTATTAAATCTTTGTTTGGCCATCAAGAGAATCAACATCTGATTGAAGAGTCTATTATTCAGTTTATACGTGAGATGAGGTTGTATTCGAGAATTTGAGTTCCTTGAAGTTCTATAATTAATTATACATCCTGCGGAGGGCTGTAATACGCCTAGATGCATCTAAACAGCCGGAAATAGAAGAAGAAAACGAAGAACAACAACAACCCCAATGTCAGCAGTGCAAACCTGCAATGCACAAACAATCCATTTCATAGCTTCTGCATCTCTAACCAGTGTAGAATTGCATACACCACAAGGATGAATTAGAAAACCAAGACACTAACATAGCTCTCATCACTCAGGATAAGGTACTGGGTATGATGACTAGAAGAGTGCACTGTGTACCACAAATTGGGGGCAAATATTAACCTTGTGTAATAATGAAAATAAAGAGATAACAAATTTACGACATCTAAATCATTTCGCCTGCATTTTTTTAAAATTTCAAATGAAAGTCACATCAAATGGCCTGAAGCATAGAGATTGTTTGTGCAGAATGGACCAGTCATGGCAGTGATATTAGGAGGGAAAGAGCGAACCACTGGTTTAGGAAGGGTTAACAAGATATTCCAACCTGGTTTCAAAGAGAAAGAGTAATCCAGCAGGAAAGCCGGGGGGTGATAATGCGAAACATTGGAAAGATGAAACCAATCGTTTCTGAAAATATAGTTTTTTTCACACTTGGTACTGATTCAAGTCTTGCCTGAGCTAAAAATATCAGAACATTTATCTTGAGCCTTTAATGTTACAATTGCCAAGTAAGTGTAATGTGTTGAATCCAACATCATACTCTGGGTTGTAATGAACTGACAAATTTCACAGAGCAGGTGTAAGTGAGAGTAGTTCCTACTTTAATTACTATGGACACTGTTGCCTCTGTGCAAAGGACCTTAAATCTGTTTATTATGCTTCTGCACAAACATGTCATTTCTTTATGCATCCTAGGAACATATTAATGCTTTTAGAACAAGTTCTTAAAATGGGTTTCTATTGGAGCAGCAAAGCCCTCTACTCTTTTCGCAGCATGCCTAGTAATAGAACTGACTCCAATTATATCACAACCTTCACAATCTTAGGGCATCACAAAGTGCATTGAAAATAACCCAGAAAATGTGCAGCCTGGGTGGTTGATGGTTGGGTTGAGTTGTTTTCCAATCTTGGCAATCCATTTGTTAATGTTTTGTCACTGTACAAAGAGACATCATCAGTGTGCTGTTCACTTGCACATATTACATAGTAGATTATGTGCACACAGAAAGCACCCATAAATAACAATATGTAGATTACACAATCTGGTTTAGTGTTCTTGGTATGGGGTAGCAACATACCATGTGGATATTGAAAGAGCACTTTTTATATCCACCTGTAAAAGCACTTAATTTTTTATTTACACTGTTTTACACTGATTCCAGGGGAGGGGCTCTGGCAGTAGAAAACATGTTGGGTGCAGCCAGTGAAAGTTAAATATTCATGAAGATACTGGCTCCACAACAGTAATCCATCTTTGGCCACTATTTGCCAAATTCCTATACAGGAACATAACATTTTAGCTAATTTCAAGGCTCTTTTGGCTACAATGGGAATTATGGAAGTGCAGAGGGTTGGCACTCACCTGTTGACAATCGAAGTCCAGGTGGGGGATTTGAAAGAGAAAGTAGATGGGTGCATTTGAAATCTTTCTTGCCGCTTACAGAATGGATGCTACAAAGGGTTATAGGTCAAAGCGGTGCCAGGACCCTCCTCAGATCTATCAAACATCTTGGTGACAATGGACTCCTCCCTTGCAAGAACCACAAAATAAGCAGCTAATATCTACTGATTTCAAGAACCCAATGCACAAATTGACCAAATGCATTCCCCATATTACCACCTGGACCAGGTAGATGGAAGAACTTACTCCTAGGCCTGGACAAGACACGAGTAGATAGATACCTCATTTGAATTCAGTAATGAAATTCTTTATAGAAGTCTTTTAGGTGGTAACACACTTGCCTCGAGCTAGGAGACAGAAGGGCTGAGAAATTCTCTGGTGCCCAGAAAAGTGCCCTTAATTGACCCTTTTCATAAAGTGAACGAACTATTTTTCCCACATCCCCACTGTTAGACATTGTGAAGGGGTGATGAAGTGGCATTGAAAGGATTAAGTATTCCTACCTGGAATGAGTTCCCAACACCATACCCATTAAACTGGGACTTCCCATGCTCTAATCACAGGTCTAAGTGGCATGAATCTCATTCACCTCCAGGGTTTCATATGTCAACCACATGGATGACCAGAAAGGAAAGCTGAAGACATTGGAATCATTTAGATATGCACAGGAATTTTCTCAATGAAGTTGATATCATATAGTATACATAAATATTGTATGACTCATTGTATGTGTGAGTTTCTAACAAACGAGATGAGACCAATTCGTTCTTTTGGTGCAGGAATTGCTGACGAGCTTGATATTTACCTCATATCCTTTTTGCCCCCTTAATGCAATGGCAAATCTTCCTCTATTTGATGCAAATGAGTAGTGCAATAGTCAGTTCAAAGAGCAAATTTGAGTTAACAATATGTTTGAAGCATAAACAGCTAAAATAGGCAATATATATTCCTGAAAACCACAACGTTGTTGATAAGTTCCTTCATTTTGTGGTCTTATTTTGTAAAGTTACTTTCACTTTCAATATGCTGGCCCCAACATATTGATGTAATCATAAAGAAGGCAAGACAGCCGCTATATTTTATTAGGAGCTTGAAGAGATTTGGCATGTCAACAAATACACTCAAAAACTTCTATAGTTGTACCATGGAGAGCATTCTGACAGGCTGCATCACTGTCTGGTATGGAGGGGCTACTGCACAGGACCGAAAGAAGCTGCACAAGTTTGTAAATCTAGTCAGCTCCATTTTGGACACTAGCCTACAAAGTACACAGGACATCTTTAGGGAGCGGTGTCTCAGAAAGGCAGCGTCCATTATTAAGGACCTCCAGCACCCAGGACATGCCCTTTTCGTACTGTTACCATCAGGTAGGAGATACAGAAGCCTGAAGGCACACACTCAGCGATTCAGGAACAGCTTCTTCCCCTCTGCCATCCGATTCCTGAATGGATATTGAAACTTTGGACACTACCTCACTTTTTTTTAGCACAGTATACAGTATTTCTGTTTTTGCATATTTTTAAAATCTATTCAAGATACATAATTGATTTACTTGAGTATTTATTATTATGTTTTATTTTATTTATTTTTTCTCTCTGCTATATTATGTATTACATTGAACTGCTGCTGCTGCTAAGTTAACAAATTTCACGTCACATGTGGATGATCAGCCGTTATCACAGTGAATGGCGGTGCTGGCTCGAAGGGCCAAATGGCCTACTTCTGCACCTATTTTCTGTTGTCTATTGTCACATGCCGATGATAATAAACCTGATTCTGATTCACTTACCCAAAGATTTTCTTATAAACCAAATTAAAATGCTCGAAGCTGCCAAGGTGGAATCCCATGTCACATTGTCTGGATACATTCCATGTCTTCAATAACTTCCAGTTCCCCGGTCCCGACCGCTTCATTTTCACTATGAATGTCCAATCCTTATACACCTCCATTCCCCCTCAAGAAGGCCTCAAAGCCCTCCACTACTTTCTGGACAATAGACCTCACCAGTTCCCCACCACCACTAC
This sequence comes from Mobula hypostoma, assembly GCF_963921235.1. Classification (NCBI taxonomy): domain Eukaryota; kingdom Metazoa; phylum Chordata; class Chondrichthyes; order Myliobatiformes; family Myliobatidae; genus Mobula; species Mobula hypostoma. The sequence goes on along the minus strand of NC_086113.1, from coordinate 50,849,811 downwards.
CCTCCTCCGGTTGGCGGAACTGGTACTCATACTTAATAACTTCTCTTTTGGCTCTTCCCACTTTCTTCAGACTAAGGGTGTAGCTATGGGAACTCGCATGGGCCCTAGCTATGCCTGCCTCTTCGTTGGTTATGTGGAACAGTCTGTGCTCCAAACCTATTCTGGTACTGCTCCCCAACTTTTCCTTTGGTACATTGACGACTACATTGGTGCTGCTTCCTGCACCCATGCTGAGCTTGTCAATTTCATCGACTTTACTTCAAACTTCCACCCAGCCCTCAAACTCACTTGGTCTATCTTGGACACCTCTCTCCCCTTTCTCGATCTCTCGGTCTCCATCTCTGGAGACAGACTGTCCACTGACATCTTCTACAAACCCACTGACTCTCATAAGTACCTCAACTATACCTCTTCCCACCCTACCACAAGCAAAAATGCCATTCCCTATTCCCAGTTCCTCCGTCTCCGCCACATCTGCTCCCAGGATGAGGCTTTCCATTCCAGGACATCTCAAATGTCCTCTTTCTTTCAGGATCGTGGTTTCCCTTCTGCCATCATCAATGATGCTCTCACCCGCATATCCTCCATTTCCCGCACTTCAGCCCTCACCCCATCCTCCCACCACCACAACAGGGACAGAGTTCCCCTTGTCCTCACCTACCACCCACCAGCCTCCAGATCCAGCACGTTATCCTCCACAACTTCCACCACCTTCAACAGGACCCCACCACTAAGCACATCTTTCCCTCTCCACCCCTCTCCATTTTCCGCAGGGATCGATCCCTCCGCAACTCCCTGATCTACACGTCCCTCCCCACGGATCTCCCACCCGGCACTTATCCCTGTAAGTGTAAGTGCTACACCTGTCCCTACACCTCCTCTCTTGCCACCATTCAGGGCCCCAAACAGTCCCGGTGCGGCCTCCTCTACATTGGTGAAACCCGAAGCAGATTGGGGGACCGCTTCGTCGAGCACCTCCACTCCGTCCACCACAACAGACAGGATCTCCCGGTACCCACCCACTTCAACTCTGCTCCCCATTCCCATTCAGATATGTCCATACATGGCCTCCTCTACTGCCATGATGAGGCTAAACTGAGGTTGGAGGAGCAACACCTCATATACCGTCTGGGTAGTCTCCAGCCCCTTGGTATGAACATAGAATTTTCCAACTTCCGGTAATTCCCTCCCCCTCCCTTCCCCTATCCCTATGTCACTCTGCCCCCTCCCCCAGCTGCCTATCACCTCCCTCATGGTTCCGCCTCCTTCTACTACCCATTGTGTTTTCCCCTATTCCTTCTTCACCTTTCCTGCCTATCTCCTCCCCCACCCCTTTATCTTTCCCCTTACTGGTTTTTCACCTGGAACCTACCGGCCTTCTCCTTCCCACCTTCTTTATAGGGCCTCTGCCCCTTCCCCCTACAGTCCTGACGAAGGGTTTCGGCCCGAAACGTCGACTCATCGTTTCCACAGATGCTGCCCAACCTGCTGAGTTCCTCCAGGGTGTTGTGAGTGTTGCTCTGGATTATTCTTCTTCTTCTTTGCCCCTTAGATCAGGATAATTTGCTTCCACTCTGATTTTGAAAGTTCTGCTGACCAGTGACGCCAATACGGAAAGCACGGACTCTTCCACAGGTGGGGCAGGAGGCGGTTGATGGGTCGTGCAGATGGGTGGTTTGTGAGGTCACACAATTCTTCTGCCACTTATACAGGGGCTCCGCGTGTTCCTGATGGATGGCTCGAGGTTCTAAACGCTCCTCCTTGATTTTGAGTGATGGTGGCTGGGGGCTGCCAGGAGTCAGTAGGGGTGTTGTACTTCATGGAAACTTTGAGCAATGCGCACAGAATGCTGGAGGAACTCAGATCAAGGAGCATCTATGTCAGTGATTCGAGCTGAGATCCTTCACCTGGACTGGAAAGGAAAGGGGAAGAAGCCAGAATAATAATGTGTTGTGGGGGGCGGGGGGGAGAAGTACAAGCTGGCAGGTGATAAGTGAAACCGGGCAAGGGAGCGGGAGGAGGTGAAGTGAGAAGCTGGGAGGTGATAGGTGGAAGAGGCAAAGGGCTGAAGAAGATGGAATGTAATAGGAGAGGACAGTGGACCATGGGGAAGAGAAGAGAAGGAGCAGCCATAGATCAGAGACCCTTGTCACACAGCCCCTCAGGATAAACTGTGACACAGGCCCTTGAATCTTTCTCCACGCCCTCTTCACAAACCCGCAGTCCGTAAAGAGGCAAGCAACCATCTCTTCCTTACTGCAGTCTTCCCACAGGCAGCGCATGGTGGAAGTGCAAGTCCAGAAGCAGGATGGATCTGTCTGGCAGGGTTCCTCTCACTGCCAGTCAAGAAAGGTCTTGGTGCCTATTCAAATTTCAAAGCAAATTTATTATTGAAGTACTATATAGATTCGTTTTCATGCAGGCACTCACAGTAAATATGAAGAAGCACAGCAGAATCAATGAAGCACCGTACACAAAGATAGACGAACAATGTGCAAAATACAAAAAATATATAATTAATAAGTAAGCAATAAATACTGAGAACACAAGTTGCAGAGTCTTTGAAAGTAAGTCCATAGGTTGTAGAATCAGTTCAGTGTTGGGGTGAGTGAAGTTGAATGTTTCTGAGATCTGGCAATGAAGCATTCTGTCAGATGGTCTCGATCAGAGGTTCCCAACCTTTTTAACACCATGAACCAACACCATTAAGCAAAGGGTCTGTGGACCCCAGGTTAGAAACCCCTGGTCTAGATAATCTGCTCAGGTGACCACCCCACAGTATCCATCAAGTCCTTCACCTGCAGTGTCTGTAGGATATTCTCTACAAATCACTGCCCGGTGGACTTTTGGCCAAAAATGTTAACCTTGCCTGTTCATTGGGGAGAGTTTTTCCACGAAAGAGGGGTGGTGTGGCAATGTACAGATGATTGGGACACTGAGCAGCAAAGGGGCCTGAACAATCCTTCGCAACACCAGGGCAGATAGAGCTTCGGCTCATAGCTGTACTTGGTGCCCACATACTTAGGTTCCACACATAGCCTGACGCAACCACACACGGGTTGCTACCCAACCTGGGGTCCCTTGCTAAATAGTATTAGTCCATAGCAAAAAAAATCTCGTCACTGACTGCAAGGAGTTTGTACATTCTACCTGTGACCGTGTGGGTTTCCTCCTAGTGCTCCAGTTTCCTCCCACAATCCAGAGATGTACTGGTTGGTAGGTTAATTGGTCATTGCAAATGGTACCATGATTAGGTTAGGACTAAATCAGGGGATTGCTGAGCGATCCAGGAAGGCCAGTTCCATTCTGTGTGTCAATAAAATGAACAAATAAGGTTAGGAAAGCTTGCACAAGGAGCACCAGTTGTTCATTGTGTTGTCATTGTTCATTAAGAAACAAATCATCTGTGCATATTCACATTCCAAAGAGCAGAAAATCTGCAGATTCTGGAAATCTGAGCAACACACATAAAATACTGGAGGAACTCAGCAGACCAGGCAGCACCTATGGAAAAGAGTAAACAGTCAATGTTTTGGGCCAAATTCCTTCAGCAGGACAAATTGGATGCTGTTTTCTATCTTACTGCAAAATTCATTGACTATAAGGCAGCTGACTTTTCCACCTTTGCCATGGACATTGCAGGCCATTTTCTTCATTTTCAGGTTTTCCTTTTAAATATCCAGCTCCCGTTGTACTGTCACTTTATAAATGCAAGATTCTCTTTTAAAATATGTTGCACACGATGAAACTCCCTGCCCATGAACAGGCAAAGTTAATGTATGATAAAAAGATTTTAGGTTACCTTTCTCAAAAAGAGCCAGAGTTTGTTGGGGGTAGGGGAATGCAAAAAGCAGAGGCTGGCAGATTCACAGTGCAAGATTTAGAGGCTGGATTATAATGCGGGCAAGAGCAATGCTTGGGATATAGAGGCAGTCTTTCTTCTAGTTTGTTTTCTACCTGCTGTTGCACAAAGAACTGCATTTAAATGTGAGTGACGCACCTAACACACAGGAAGAGATCAGTCTGTTTTTTTTCTATATTGAATTAGTTATTGAAAAATTAACAGAATTCTTAATAAACTACCAAAGGCCCCAAAGCACCCCTGCTTTGAAGCTTCTTCCTTCATTGTACCAGCAAACACTTAACATCTGAAGCTTTCCCGTAATTGTTATGCTAACCTTGCAGCAGAAACTTCTCCATTTGCATTTGAAGGAGCTAAATATTAGCCAAGAAAGAAAGAACCCTTTTCTTAAAAAAAACCATGAGAAAATGCTTCTCTCACTGTCCCTACCTTCTTGTGGAGGCTGTGAGATTCTCTGCAACAAATGAGTTAGAGCAGTCGTTCAGCCTGTTGCAAGTACATTTATAAAACCCAATAACTAGATGATTCACATGAATTTCAGACAATTGTTTAGCGATATTTTTGCATCCAGATGAACCATATAAACGTAGTCTTTTTTTTTGGTTTCTTGATCGAATGAAATAATTTAAAAATAGATTTTGAAGATTAATTGCAGATGCTTACTTTTTTAGAATATACTGAATGCTTTGCATTGCTGCAGCAGTTCACTATCAAGAAAAAGACCTGCCCGATAGATTGTTTTATCACTTACCTGTTACCCTTTAGCAGCTTGGATATGCTTAATTTAACAGCAAAAACTTTAACTGAAACATTAAGTAGAGTGTAACATGATAATCACCTGGGCTAATTAAACAAAACATACAGGACAACAAAGAAACTCTTTCACTGGAGGATTAAAGCACTGTTCATTGAAAGTCCACTGAGCATGGACAGGAACGTCTCCCCCATTGAGTTTTCCTGCCTTTTGTCCACAGAAGTCCTGAAGTTGCATTAAATTATTTATTTTCCATCTTCTAAATTTGCTTCCCAGTCACATAACTGAATGAAATCTATTGTAAAGATTTAGTGCATGTTAAATACTTGTCATGTCAAAGTTGATTATTATTCCCATGTCATTAGAACTTTGTTATAAATCAGCTCACTTTGACATAAAATTTTAAAAGTGCAGCAATTTCTGTTTCTGCATTACATATACACAAGGTCTCAAGGGGACAAATACAGAGGAAAATGTTAGAGTATCTAAAAGTCACTTACAAGAGGGAAAGTTAATGAATTATATTAAATAGATTGAATATTATATTAAAATTTTTAAATCTTGCCTTTGACATGTCCTAGTTTAAGTAAAATTAACCTAATATCCATGTTTGTTTTTTTTAATTTAATTTCCATTTGTTAAAGGTTACTATTTTGCACTGACATTAACTGAGGACAATTAAGTTTAAAAATAATTTTGGAAGCTTGCTATTTTATTAATTCATTTCACTTCACTGTTCACAAACTACTGCAAGACTTCCAGTCAAGTGCTCTGAATACTGTACTAAACTCTTAAGGGAATATTAGGAGAGAAAGCACCTCATTACTTGAAGTATTTTGCTGTTTTCCTTTGAAGATTAATACAGGTTTGGTGTTCACATTTCCCAGAATTGAGATGTTAATGGAGTCATTAGTCTCTGCCCCACATGAAGTTTGAACCACAAAGTAAGTCCTCTTCTACAGAAAGCACTTTTTTTCAAAAAATGGCTCACATCCAGCTGAGCTGAACACCTGGTGGATTTTCCCAGGATCTGTGAATGATGGAAAATAGGCTGATCTCAATCTGTTTACTTTGTTTCTAAAAACAAATAAGAAAAAAGTCTGTTCAAATTTCTAACCATCCATTACTGACAATAGATGCAGCAACGCTGTTGTCATATGAACTGCAAGGTATTCAGTCATGATTGGATTCAAATTTAAACACAATTTTATTAGAAAATTTCTTTCTGACAGTATTGTAGAAACTGTCTCAATTTACAACAGTCAAGCCAATAGTAAAGGTGTCTAATTCATGTGAACATGGCCATGGCTTGGAGAGGATTCAGAGCAAATTTACTGGAATGAAACTCAGGATCAGGGACTTTAGTTAAGCAAAGAGGTGTGATTTTTCTCATTAAAGCAGAGAAGGCCAAGAGGAGATTGGAAAGAGACATTCAATATTTTTCAGAGCTAAGTGGACACAGATTCAAGGTAAATAGCAAAAGCAGTGTACAGTACTGCACTAGGTATTACTTGTATAATGTGTGCTTTAATAATATGAAATGAACTGCCTGTTAGAAGTGATGGAAGTTCAAACATTACCCTTGGAATAGGACACATATCAGAATAAGAGATATTTGCCATAAGTCTGATTTGGAGAATTGCAAACCCCTTTCACAGACAGAAAGAGCAAAACAACCTCCAAAATTGTGCAATTCTCTGATGCTATATGATTCAAGCATAACTATTCAGTTGTACCAGCAGCCAGAGAAAGATTTTCATTTACGTCATTGAGACATAGGAGACTGCTGGAATCTTGAGCAACAAAAGAGATATTGGATGTAGTCAGCAGAACTAGTCCAGATGAAGCATCTCTGCCAGAAACATCAACTGTCCATTTCCCTCCATAGATGCTACCTGACCCACTGAGTTCCTCTGCCATCTGTTGTTCATTTATATCTTTCATAGTTTGTTATTCCAAAACACTTGTAATCAATTACTTTGAAATATAAAGCAGCCAACTTGCATGCTGGAGGTAACTGCAAACTGCTTTCTGAGTCAGAATTGGCTCTCTCTTTAAAATAGTTACATAGGATCCCTCAACAACCACTCGAGAGGGCAGATTTTGCATGTCATCAGCAAGATGTCACCTACAGTAGCAGGGCAATCCCACTGAGCAGTACTCAATGTCATGCTTTCAAGGGTTGAAAGTCAGTTAACAAAAGGACATAATGAGGCCATAGGGAAATAGAGTTCTGGCAAACTGAGTATAATGTGCAAAAGCATGAAATTTACCACTTTGGCAGGAAACCACCTATATAAAAGCGCACAGTTTAAATATTTAAAGACTGCAGATATCTGAGATATAGACGGATCTGGGTATCCTAGTTCATGATTCACAAAAGGCTTATATGCAAGTATGTAGGTACGAGTAATTAGAAAATCGAAAAGAAAGCCATGTTTATTGGGAGGAGAATTGAATACAAAATGAGGATATTATAATGCAGTTATACAGGACACTAATGAGACCACACCTTAAGTATAGTGTACAACATCAGTTTCCTTATTTAGAGAAGGATATTGATGCACTACAAGAAATACAGAGCTGGTTTATGAGACCAATACATCCAATGATGCGTTTTCTTCTGTGAAAAGGCTAGACAGCTCTACGTCTGAGAAGTTCACAAGAGTAACAGGCATTAGCTTAAAAGATTAATTTTGCTGATGGTGTATGTGGAGAAGTGGTTCCTTTAGGTTGCTGTAGCCGGGGGATATTAATGGAGATAAGCTGCCATTACTTATTAACTGCTCCAAATGGTTTGCACCTCAAGTAGACTATGACAACCAAGTCCAGCAGTCCAGCTCCTGACCTTCACATGTGGTTTAGCTATTAAGCCTGGCAGAACCATATCTATTGACAGGAAAAGGGGCAAAGGTGGGTTACTACTGTCTTTAAATGGGCTGCTTCAAGCAGATAGGGTTGTCAGATATAGTTGGCAGCTCATCTAGGAGAAGAAAAACTCTGACCTCAAACCTCCACTGCCTTACAACTATACCCACTCATGGGGAAGGCTTCAGGAGTAAACCCTGAGGGAAAAATCTGGAGCTGGAGTTCTACGTTGAGTTCAACACTGACTGGCAGCTCCTGCAATGCTGCTGATGCCAAACTGTATCGGTTTGTACCATTCATTCGGGTTCATCAGATGCATGGAGAGGAGGAGCTTGCTACATAGACACCAGCTTAGTCCCCATATTGTACCGCCCTGGCTTGTGTATCTAGGCACCTAGGGCAACATCCACAGTCGACCCTGACCAATGGAGCCCCCAGGGAAACATCTGGAGAAGTTATGTCCTCGAAGGGTCATTGTTTATAAATAAGGGGTCAACCATTTAAGACACATAGATGGTTTTTCTCTCAGATGGTCATGTGTGTTTGAAATTCTCTTCCTCAAACAGCAGTGGAAGCAGCATCTTTTAATATCTTTAAGACAGAGGTAGTTAGATTCTTGAGAATCAACTGGGTGAAAGTTTACCAGGGTTAGACAGAAATGCAAAATTTGTTATCTATTTTTATTTGGAGATACAGTGCAGAACAGGCCCTACCAGGCCAACAAGGCACATTACCCAGCAACGCACCTGTATGACCCCAAACACGAGGAATTCTGCAGATGCTGGAAATTGAAGCAACACACATCACAGTTGCTGGTGAATGCAGCAGGCCAGGCAGCATCTCTAGGAAGAGGTACATTCGACGTTTCAGGCCGAGACCCTTCGACTGTACTTCTTCCTAGAGGTGCTGCCTGGCCTGCTGTGTTCACCAGCAACTTTGATGTGTGTATGACCCCAGCCTAATCACAGGACAATTTTTAATGATCATACATCTTTGGAAGAAAACCCATACACACACAGGAAGAACTTACACACTTTCTTACAGAGGATGCCAGAACTGAACACTGACATCCTGACCTGTCGTAGCATCATGCTACTGTGGCACCCTAAAACTGAGGTTACAGGCAGATCAACCAAGATCTGGCAGAGCAGGTCTGTAAGGCTAAGAGGGCTACTTCTATTCCTGATTTATATGTACTTTTCAAATTACATAACAAGAAGTGATTAATTTATAATTCATTTCTTTGCTCTCTGGGGGATCTTGTTGTACACAAAGAGCCTGTTGTATTATCACTGTTATTTTGACCCGCAGTCTTGGAATGTTGAGGTAATTTATGACACCTAGGTGTCAGAAGAGTAGGAATTGATATGCACTGTGCCACCATCCAGGGATCCAAACAATCTTTCCAGGAAAAGCAGTGGACCACATGTACTTCCTCCCATCTAGATTCAGAGGATTTAGTGTTTAAAATGTGGAGATATTAAATGCACATTGGATGATCATTCCACAGGAGTGAACTTGAGCCTAGCTTTGGCTCCCACTTCAATTCCTCAGCCCACTCCGACTTCCGTCTGTGATAATCGTTACAATGGGGTGCAAAGCAAGCTTGATGCAATTTCATCTTCCTTTGGGCCCACTGCAGCTTGCAGCACCCAATGTTGAATTCTCAAATTTCAGATAATTTATTCAATTTCTTTTTGTATTAGGATTTGCCACCTCTCTCCAGCATCATTATTTTGGCTCAGTTTGTCCACCAGAAAAAGCAGGATCTCCCAGTGGCCACCCTTTTTAATTCCACTTCCCATTCCTGTTCCAACATGTCAGCCCATGACCTCCTCCACTGTCGCGATGAGGCTACACTCAGGTTGGAGGAGCAACGCCTTATATGACACAATCCGTCTGGGTAGCCTTCAACCCAATGACATAAACGTCGATTTCTCAAACTTCCGGTAATGCCCCCCCAACCCCCACCTTTCCCAATTCGACTCTCACCTCATCTCCTCATCTGCCATCACCTCCCTCTGGTGCTCTTACCCCTTTTCCTTATTCCATTGCCTTCTCCCTTCTCCTATCAGATCCCTCCTTTTCCAGCCCTGTATCTCTTTCACCAATCAACTTTCCAGCTCTTTATTTCACCCCTTCCCCTCCCAGTTTCACCTATCACCTTGTGTTTCTTCCTCCCCTCCCCCCACCTTCTAACTCAGACTCATCTTTTTCTCTCTAGTCCTGATGCAGGGTCTCAGCCTGAAACGGGAATTGTACACTTTTCCACTGATGCTGGCTAGCCTTTTGAGTTCCTCCAGCATTTTATGTGTGTTGTTTGGATTTCCAGCACCTAAAGAGGTTTTCTTGTTTGTGATTGGAAAAAAGCCTGCTTCCATTGACCCCATCTATGCCACTCATAATTTTGCATACCTCTATCAAATCTCCCCTCAGTCTTCTACTGTCTAGGGAACAAAGTCCAAACCTGTTCAACCTTTCCCTATAACTCAGGTTCTTAAGTCCTTGTGACAACCCCGTAAATTTTCTCTGCTCTCTTTCAATCTCATTGAGAATTTTTTTGTAGTTTGGTGACAAAACTAGACATAATTCTCCAAATTAGGCCTCACTAACATCTTATACAAATTCAACATAACATCCAAACTCCTGTGCTCAATACATTCATTTATGAAAGCCAATGTGTCAAAAGATTTCTTTATGACCCTAACACTTGTGTCACCACTTTCAAGGAATTATGGATCTAGATTCCCAGACCCTTCTGCTCTACCGCACTCCTCAGTGCCCTAGCATTCACCGTGCAAGACGTAACACCTAACACCTGTGATCCTAACACCTGTGTCACCACTTTCAAGGAATTATGGATCTAGATTCCCAGATCCTTCTGTTCTACCGCACTCCTCTGTGCCCTAGCATTCACCGTGCAAGACGTACGCACCTTGGCTGGTCCTTCCAAAGTGCAAAACCTCACACTGGTCTGCATTAAATTCTATCTGTCATTTTTCAGCTCATTTGACCTGCTGGTCCAGATCCCACTGCAAGCTTTGGTGGTCTTCTTTGCTGTCCACTACACCATCAATCTTTGGGTCATCCACAGATTTGCTGATCCAGCTTACCACATCATCATCCAGATCATTGATATAGATGACAAACACTGATCCCTGTGAACACTAGTCACAGAGGGAGCCATCTATAACCATGTTCTGACTTCCGTGAAGCCAATGTCTAATTCTATTTACTACCTCATCTTGAATGGCAAACGATTGAACCTTCGTGACTAACCTTCCATGCGAGACCTTTCAAAGTCCTTGCTAAAATATATGTAAACAACATCCACTACCTTGCCTTAATCAACTTTCCTGGTAACTTCCTCCAAAGACTAAGACTGGTTAGACACAACTTAACACACACAAAACCATGCTGCCCATCCTTAATCAGTCCCTGTCTATTCAAATACTTGTATATCCAGTCCCTTAGATTATCTTCCAATAATCTTACCACTACCAATTTCAGGCTTACTGGCCCATAATTTCCCAGCTTATTCTTACAGCATCTCTTAAATAATGGAACAACATTAGCGATCCTCCAATTTACTGGCACCTAACCTGTGGCTAAGGATGCTTTAAATATCTCTGCTCTGGCCTCCCACAGTGTCCAAAGGAACACACAAGGGCCTGGGGATTTATCCACCCTAATTTGCCCCAAGACAGCAAGCACCTTCTCCTCTGTAAACCGTACAAGGTCCATGATCTCACTGCTGTATTATGTCATATCTATAGTCTTTGTGTCCATCTTCCAAGTGAATACAAGATGCAGAAAAGATCTCTTTCACCTCCACACATAGACTTCCATTCTGATCTTATAGAGAACCAATTTTGTCCCTTGCTATCCATTTGCTCTTAATATATCTGTAGAAGCCCTTAGGATTCACAATCACATTCTGCTAGAGCAACCTCATGTCTTCCTCATTTCCTTCCGAAGTGTCCTCTTGCATTTCTTATATTCAATCAAATGCCTCATCTTTTCCTGCCTGGCTCTACCTGCTATGTACAAACGTTTGTACTTCCTTTCTCTTAACCAGGGCTTCAATATCTCACCAAAACTGAGGTTCACTCAACTTGTTATCCTTGCCTTTTATTCTGACAAGAACACACAAACTCTGTATTCGCAATATTTCACTTTTCAAGGCCTCTCACTTACCAAGGTAAACTTTTGCCAGAAACAACCTATCCCAATTCACACTTGCCAGATCCTTACTGATACCATCAAAATTGGCCCTTCTCCAATTTAGAATCTCAACCTGACAATCAGGCCTATCCTTTTCCATAATTACCTTGTAACTAATAGTATTATGATTACAAGATGCAAAGTGTTTCCCTACACAAACTTCTGTCACCTGTCCTGTCTCATTCCCTAGGTGGAGATCTAGTATCACTCTCTCTAGTTGGGACTTCTATGTACTGATTAAGGAAACTTTCCTAAACACACTTGACAAACTCATTGCATCCAACTCTTTTACAGTATGGGAGCCCAGGTCAATAGTGGAATGTTAAAATCACATACCATCACAGCCTTGCATTTCTTGCAACAGTCTGTGATCTCTCTACAAATTTGATCCTCTAAAATCCTGCCAACTGTTGTGCGGTCTACAATATAATCCCATTAACACGGTCATACCTTTCTTATTCCTCAGTTCTACCCATAAAGCCTCACTAGATGAGCTGTTCTGTTAGAGTACTGCTGTAACATTTTTCCTGACTAGTAGTGCCATCCCTCCCCCTTTAGTCCCTCTCACTCTTTCATGTCTAAAATAAAGGAACCCCAGAACATGGGGCTGCCAGTCCTGCGCCTTCTACAACAAAATCTCGCTATTTGCTGCAATGTCAAATCCATGCCCCAAGCTTATCCCCCTTTCCTACAATACTCCTTGCATTGAAATAGACAACAGCTCAGAACAGTACTCCCATCATGCTTGACCTTTTGATTCCTGACTTTGTACCCAGGCTTAGCAACATCTTTGTCCACTCCCTTGCTCCCCCCCACCCACCTACATTATAAATGATTCCTTCTGTACAGATCCCTTTTCCTTTTCTATATTTTCACTTTGTATAAACTGACCTGCCGGACATGTTACACGGCCTAAAAAGTTGCAACACAAAAGGAAAATCCTACTAAAAGTAGTGCATGTAGCCCAGTCCATCACTGGTAAAATCCTCCCTAGCACTGAGCACACCTACATGAAACGTTGTCGCAGGAAAGCAGCATCCATCATCAGGGACCCCACCACCAAGGACAAGCTCTCTTCCTGCTGCTGCCATCAGGAAGGAGGTACAGAAGTCTCAGGACTCACACCACTGGGCTCAAGTACAGTTACTACCCCCTCAACGATCAGGCTCACGAACCAAAGGGGATAACTTCACTTGCCCCATCATTGAAATGTTCCCTCAACCAACTGACTCGCTTTCTCACGTTCACAATAATTATTGCTCATTTATTATAGTCATTTCTTTCTTTCTGTATTTGCAGTTTGTTGTCTTCTGCACACTGATTGAACACCCAAGTTGGTGCAGCCTTTCATTGATTCTATTGTGGATTTATTGAATACTGCAGCAAGAAAATGACTCAGGGATTTATATGTGACATACTTACTTTGAGCTTTGAAAGGGCAAAAATGCCTAATCCAATCTTATTTGCCACATTATGGCCTTGCACCATCAGAAATATTCCATTGTCCCACCCATCTTTCTTTTCTACCAGATCCAATGAATGGTCAGACAAAATATTAACTGTTCCTTTTTCCATACCCGTTGCCTGACCTATGGTACTTTCTGGAATTTTCTTTTTATTATATTTCAGATTTCCAGCATATGTAGCTTTTTTTGTTATTTGCATAACTATTGGCTTCTCCCATTCAAACTTACATGAGGCTATTTTAAGCATCTTATTAAAACAGATTTAGTGCATCATCATTCTCTAAAATCTAAGTTTTATCTATTTAATAAATGAAAAATTTTAACATACCTCCCATTTACAATCTGCTCACCTTGTCACGATTTTAAGAATTACCAATTTTATAGTGAACATCCTATGCAGATACGTCACACTGCACTTACACTCTCTCACCATCTGTGGTGCTAAAGCCTGAATTTTTCATTGTACACTTCAGCAGTCTGTAAAATTTAAGCTCCTACACATCAACTGCTCCTCCCCAACTGTCATAATTTGAAGTTATTTCATAATTTGATTTTAGAGGGACAAAACTTTAAATGAGGTACCAAATGACATGAGTCAGGCTTACTCCAATTATCCTATCCATTTAAAGGCCATTTAACAAAAACAGTTGGTTTAAGAACTTGTTTGCTGCTTCACTGAATGATGAGAAATAATTAGCAGGTCATGCAGCACAAGATCAGTTAATATTTTGGGTTTAAAACTGTCAATCTCCTCAACAGTTGATGCCCAACTTTGAATGTTTCTAGCAATTTCAGTTTTGAAAGAAGATCTAGTGCTTTGTTTTGCTTTTATTTCTGATTTCCTGTATCTGCAGTATTTTATTTTTTAAGTTTCTTGTTTGCATGACTGGTTTGCACAAAACTATTTCCACAAAGACATTTGGTAAATGATAAAGGGACACAGTGAAATTTTGTTACATTTAATCTTTTTTATGGAAACTATTGTAGTAAATACGTAAAACCAGTGCTTTGTATTCTAGTCATTAACATTGATGTTATCAATATGGAGGCAAAAGCCTCAAGATCAAAGACTAAACGTGGAGACCCAAATGAGTCACAATGGTCTGAAGGAGACATGAGACCTGTCCAAGTCCAGAAGTCAAAGCCTGAAAGTCAAATCCATGATTGGCATCCCAAGTTTAAGTCCAAAGTTGGAGGTGCGATGTCTGCATATTTGAAAATCTGGAACAAGGACTGGAGATCTAAGATAGCCTGGACCGGGCTTGGAGGCCTGTCTGGGTGGAAGATGAGCTTGTTTTGCGGTGCAGAACAATGCGAGCATGGTATATTTGTGCCAGAAAGTGTTCCAACACTTGTGGGCAGCCACCACCTCATCCTTGAGTGTGCTGGTTGTTAACACAAATAATGCATTTTACCACATGCTTATCTGTACATGTGATAAACCTGAATCCAAATTATAAGTAATTTTATACTTGGGCTCAATACAATTGAACAGACTTAACAAATGAAAAACATATAACTCCTCCAAAATTGTTTCAGATCATACAAGTTTCAAGAATAGTTATTAGAAGAGAATAACTTCAGGTACCCCATTGAAATCTCAGAAGGACTTGGTTGGCTCCCACGTGGCTTAAGTCCATAAAAGAATGAAGTTTGTAAAACTTGGTGAGATGGAGAATGGCACGCTGACATGAAACTGCAGATCTGTATCTTTCAGTGAAGCAGATAAAGAATTTATGATGTTAATCAATTTTCAATAGTTTCAAAAGCTGCATTTTTAGGTCCGAAAATTTCCCCACCACCATTTTTTCTTTGCTCCTCCAAGCCCCGTCTCTTCTGCGCACAAGCCTCCCTTCTAGGTTTTGAGGGATTTTCTCCACACCGCCCCCCCCCCAATGAATGGGTGGCAGGCACTTGTGAGTTATCAATTTTAAAGTATTTATTTTATTTTCACCAGTGGTGGACAATGAAGGGAACTCTTTGACTCACTTTCATAGCTCCGTAAGGGTCTCAGATCAGCACATTCCAAACAGATTGGAGTCTGATCACAGCAGTACAAGATTGTATCAGAGGCTCCCTCAGAAAGACAGGGAGCAGATGGCCAGTCTTTAGCACTCCTCCCCTTTCACTGTGCACTCTCTAGGTGATAGCCAGCAATGTGGGAAATGTACTCCCAAGCCCAGCGTATTGATTCCTGAATAGGACCACCACTTGCCACAATCCTGTAGGTATGAACCTCTGCAAACAGATGGTGAGATCATTATGAGCAATTAGTTCTTTTAATGTATCTGTGGGACATATTCACAGAATGTTATGAACATGTACTGAATTTGTTACAAACTAGCCCCTCCTCAGTATTAACACTCATTCAATGTTATATAACAGAAACTACCTTCTGCACACATCTCATTACTTTCTGCTTTCAGTTAGCATTTTATGATGCATTTTAAATTATTCAACTTTTCCTCCATTAGTTTTTAAGATCAGTGGCACAAAAAGCATTCCCCCGCCCCGACTTTTATCCCTTTAACTATAATAGAACTCTAAATTTAAAAGATGGCATTTGACACAATGTTCTGACCTGGCTCTCAAAACTTTCCTAAAATACTCCCAATTAATTACTTATTTGAAATGGGGCGTGGTTGTCACAATATGACAATAGTGTCCAAAGAATGGCAATCATGAATTTCAGGTTTTTGGATTTCTCATTTATCTCTTCCTCTCATAAAATGCCTCTGCATACCATCAGGACTTTCCTTTTGCTGTCCAAAATCAAGGCGTGAAGGAGCACAAACTCCAGATTGTGACAATCAAAGCATTGATTATCTGAAGAAGATATCATCCCGCACGTACCATTCCCAAAGATAAGCTAATGAGCATTTGAGTGAGATCATCACAAGCAGAAAAGCCAATTTAGCATGTGCAACATGGTGGACGTAGTTATATTTGTCACCTGGTCAGTAATCTTGTCAGCTGATTACTTCACTGTACATTGAGAAATTTTCATCTCACTAGCAAATAACTTGTCCACATTCTGCTAATGAGTTAACTGCATTTAATTCGTATTCTTCTTTAAATGGATTGACAAAGAAATTAGCTTTTTTTACTTCCTGTGGCCAACTCTCAGCCCAGGATTTCTACAACCTCAAATTGCATCCTTTCTTTGTTTGACATCTGATCTTCCCCTGGCTCGCTATGTCTACTAACTGGCTATTTCTCAGTCTGGACTCTAGGCAGCTGAATTTGCCAGACTCACATAAATTAAACCATTCCAGCATATCATGTGAATACTTACTTGAACAAATCTCCAAGGTCTCAGGCTGATGCGCAAGTGCCTTTTGGGAAGGAGCCTGCATATGTATTTAATTTGCATTCTGAACACACGGCTATTCTAGTGATAAAATCCTTTCTGCACTAAATTTGTTTAATCTAGTTTATTCGCAATTCATCTTTGTCTCAGAATAAATTTCTTTTCCCAAATCTGAAAACAATGCAGACATGCATCATGTTATAACGTTACTATATGCAACACAGCTACTGCAAAACAACTTTGACTTCACATTACAGAAAATTTCTTACACAAAGTTATAAAGGAGCAAATATTAATAAAGTTATTCTCTTAAGGCTCTGTCAGCTCCAGCTCACTCCAAACGTGAAGTGATAGATTTAACAGTTGGAAGGACCCTAAAGTATCAGCATGGTTCTCCGCTGTTGTTGGACTTAGATTTTCTGTTGGACTGCAGAGGAGTGTTGATTAGTCACTCAGTATCCACGTCACAAAATGCTGACCAAAGGTCAGTACCAAATTTTACAGTTCAAATTATTCACTGTATTAAGATAATACTGCAACTTTCCCTCGCCCCCTCCCCCGTATGAACATATGAGTGACTCATGAATAAAGTGACCATTGTCCTTTCACACAAGTGACAAACAGGGACGCAACATAACAATCAGGAATCATTTCAGAATACAAGTTAAAGATGATATTTGCTTCTTAAAATAGGTGTGGGTCTCATTTTCCTTGGTTATGGATTTGGCAAGAAGCACTTTGTAAAGTTCTATATATGGTGGTAACATGCCAGATTGGAATGACATCTGTGAGCAATCTGGAGCTGTACTATTATCATTTTCTCAACAATGCCGCTTCTGAGTCAGAACAGCTGTGGATCCAGCAGCAGCTACTCAGGCTCAAAATATGTGAGTAAACTACAGATTGGCCATTGCTGCGTCGCAGGCAAAGATTAAAGATAGAAAGGAGAACATTGGAAGCCAATCTTTTTTTGCAACTCTTTAACCAACCCAAAAACATCTTTCTGAAAGAGGCTTTTTCTTCTCACAAACAGTACAATAAGGCAAAGATACCTCCTGCGTAATCAATTCCATGTGCACAAAGGCAACAACTGGTGAACAAAATGGCAATATTTTAGAAAAGTGCCAACATTTCATGCAAAAATGAATCCCTGTACTCGCATAATGGCCAAGTTCAGAACTGAAAAGAAAAGCTTTGAACCATTCAGGTTTATTAAACTGCACAAAAACCCCCAAAGATGGTTTTGACTTTTTGTTAATATTGAAGGATACCCTGCGTATCCTGAGAAACTGGCATAAAGTTGAAAAAGATAGTTCAGTTGCTCAAGTGCTCAATACACATCAATGGATTTAAGGAAATGCAGTGACAAACAAGGACAGTCAGTCAAGGTAGTTCTCAATTCCAACAGAAGAGACCTGGTGTAGCATTTTAATATGTCCAGGGCCAGATTTAGTGGGGCCAGGGCCCCTGCCGACACCGTAACATGCTGCTGTACCAAGCAAAAAAAAGGCAAGAACAAGAGCAAAGGTCTTACTGGTCTAAATATCACAGCTGTGGACCAATTCATTGGTTTAGTACAATACGTAGGCTATAAACTTACAGCCCTTAAAAGGGAGGACAGAAAGTAATGCAAATTCTTAGTTTGAAGGACAGCCTCTAAAGCACTCAAAAATTGACCTAGGCTTAGTTGGCTTAGTAAAGTTATGAGGGAGATGGAGTATGATGTATCCAATCTTAAATCTTTATTTAGCTATTGTTGCACATACCATAGGCCTTATTTCTCAAACAATGCCAAAGCATTTTTATCTGGTATTTTTCTCAACTGTGTGTTCTGAGAAAGTAAAATTTAAATGAGAGACAAAAAGGCCAAGAGAGATGGCACTATGGCAAACTAGGAAACTTGACAATACTCCAACAATCTTTTTGAAAAATGAGATCTAGCACATACTAACCTATTGCTGTGCTGTGGGGCTTGCAGAGTAAAGACCACTTATTACTTACTAGGTTTGTAAACATTCAACTATTAACCCTTTGCCACAAAAACAGGAACAGCATTGACACACAAGCCTAGATACTTACAAAGTCATATGCTTGTTTTTTAAAATTAAAGCCTAGTTCTTCTGGATTTCTTCGCAGCAAAGTCCTTGATCAGATCACTAAATCCAGTTTCCAAACAAGATCAGTTTCAAGTGACAGAGTAAGATGATTCAGCCTGTCCTGTCCCATTGTGGATGTGAGCCTATTCTTCACTAGCTTGAGCTTGGAGAAAGATCGTTTACCACTTGCATTTGTGACTGGGAGAGTCAGGTAAAGCCTCAAAGCAATGCTCACATTTGGGAAGTTGACCTGCAAGTTTTTTTCTCTGAGGAAGCATAAAAGCTCTGCTGAGGATGACATACCTTTGCCACTTACAAGTTCCCTGAAATGGACAATCTCCTCCACAACACAAAACACACCGCTGGTGGAAGGGGAATATAAGAGCCATTGCCTTAATATGTACTCACCATTTACAAGCTTGTGTTTGAAGTGAAATTTGGAGAAAAAAAAACATCTCTGCTGTTTGTATACTTGTTCTGAAGCTTTGATATCCACATCCTTATTCTGGCAGGACTCCAGCCCTTTCTTAGCCCAGTAGGCTCGGACTGAATCATCTAATGTTTCCTTTACCCAGCGAGCAGGATCAGTGCTGTAAGGATCCTTAGTAGCGGTAACGTTAACATTAATGGCAATCCGACTTGGTTGTTCGGAGGCCTCTGTGGTTGGGAATCCCAAAGTCATGCTCTCTGCCTCTTCAACGTTAGCTGCTGACTGTGGCAAGGATGGTGGTCCTGTGCTAACGCTGGTGCTAGCGCTAGCTGTTGAACAAGTCTCCATTTGTCCACCGGTCTCAGACTGTACAAGAGCCATGGTACTGCTGCATCATTGAGAACAGGTTTAAAAAATTCTGTCAATTTCAATGTCTTTTTTAATGCTTCTTTCTCACGGTCCTCTTTTTCTTGTTTCTTTTTTCTTTTCTGTGCTTCACTCTCACATTTTTTTTTTGTCCACCATGATGATAGTTACCTATTTTGGGCCCCTCTGCAGCTCTGACCCCTGGGCTGCAGCCTAGCCTAAAGTCTGGCCCTGAATATGTCCAATCCTCTATCTATGAAACATTTTTCAGAAGGCCTGAACTCTAGCTCCTGACCCATGTAGCAACATAGCAAAATTTGTCAAATGTTTTTTCAACATTCATTTGCCTTGTCAGTCACGTAGCTCTCCACTATACAGGAACAGCCATTTCAAAGATCAATGATCCATTATCTATATATCTGCCTGTGTCCTCCCTCTCACCACAATTTAAAAAAGCAACTGTGATGTACTACAACAAAAAGGCCAATAATCCAGCACAATCAGAACTGGACTGGCAGATTTTGAGGACTAATGTACGTTATCTCTATTAATATCCTGAAACATTTTTAAAACCAACATTTTAGATGTTACAAGATATTATAATTTTTCCAGTGACCCAGTCAAGTTAAAAGGGAGCACTGGCATCTGTACTTGGTGAGTGTGGAGCATGCAAGCATCACCTGGTGAACCAGATGGAGATTTTTTGAAAGTCGGGATCTCAGTCTCTGACGCTGATATGAGAGTATCCTTCAGAAAAGTGAGTTCACTGAAAGCATTCGGTCCAAATGTGTGCTAATCAACTGAGTGTTTACGGACATCTTCAACCTCCTGCTACAGCAGTCTGAGGTACCACAAGGCATTAAACCATACCAGTGCCAAAGAGTATGGTAACTTGCCTCAACAACCATCATCCAGTACACTTACATCCACCGATTAAGTACTTAGGAGGTTGGTCATGAAGCATATTGATTCCTGCCCAAGGGGTGATCTGGATCTGCTCCAATTTATCTACCGTTACAATTAGCAAACAGCAAATGCCACTGCGTTGGTTCTTCACACAACTATGGAACACCTGAACATTGAAAATGCCTACCGTACATCAGGACCCTCTTCATTGACAACAGCTCAGCATTGAACACCATCATTCTCCTAAAACATCACCGAGTTCAGGACCTGGGCCTCGGTAATTCCCTCACTGATAAACCCCAGTTAGTACCAACAGCTCATCCACGCTTACCATCAGCATAAGTGGGCCACAGGGCTACGCGCTTAGCCCACTGTGCTACTCACATTATATCTGTGATTGTGTAGTCAAGCGCAGCGCCAATGTCCTAGTTAAGTTTGCTGGTGTTGGCCAAATCAAAGTTGGTGATGAATCAACACTTGGAGGGAGATTGAAAATCTGGTTGAATGGTGCAACAACAACGTCCCACTCAACATCAAAACCAAAGAGCCGACTGTTGACTGGAAGAGGAAGAAGCTGGAGTTGGAGGTCTACAAACCAGTCCTCATTAGTGGAATGAAAGTGGAGAGGGTCAGTTGTTTTAAATTCCTTGTAATTAACATGTCAGATGATCTGTCCTGAGACCAGCACATAACTGTCATACAAAGAAAGCATGGAACTTCTGCTTTCTTAGAAGATTACATAGATTAAGTATTTCACCAAAAAGATTGATAAACTTCTACAGATGCAGTGGCAAGTATTTTAACTGGTTGCATCACCGACTGGTATGCAAACATCAATGCTCAGGAATAAAAAAGGCTGCAGAAAGTGGTGAATACAGCCCAGTCCATCATAGGCAAAGCCTGCCCCATCACCAAGTACATTCACATGGAATGCTGCCTCAAGAATACACATCAACCATTACAGACCCCACCATGCCCTCTTGTTACTACCTACAGGAAGGAGGTACAGAAACCTTAGGTCCCACTCCACCAGGTTCAGGAACAGTTATTACCCCGCGGCCATCAGGCTCCTGAAGCAGTGTGGATAACTTCATCCACCATTACTGATTCAATGACATACAGAGTCATTTTACAGCTCAGTTCCTCCGTATTTTTATTTACAGCTTTTCTTCGATTGCACGTTGATTTTACTTTGATTATATACGGCAATAAATCAGGAGTGAATTTGATCTGAAATCTCTAATCCTAACAATCCAAACTTCAGTTCTTGCTCCTATTTTTTGGTCCATTAAGCAAAAACTATTGCACCTAATTTAGCACCAAATATTCACTTTATTGATGAACATTTTTCCTCATTCTCAACAACTCTGGAAAGAGGCATGTTTTACTGAAGTGCTTTTAGAACAGAAAATGGAAAGGGCAACAGAGTGACGCAGCTAATAAGAGCTGCTGCCTCATAGCTCCAGTTCCTTGGGTTTGATCAGGACTTCAGTTGCAGTCTGCGTGGGTCTCTGCATGTTCCTGCTGTGACCGTGGGAGTACCCTTAGCTGTTCCAGTTGAAATAGATCATGACCAGATGGAGCCAAAAGCACTGAACCTTTTAGTACCCTGCTAATTACAGCCTGTTAATCAGAAGAAATTCCTCCTCATCACATTGTGAAATGGATGACCCATTTATTCTTAAACTACGTCACAAGACCTAGATTTGCAAACTAAGCTCCCATCTTGGCAATTCCCTTCAGAATCCTGAATATTTCAGAGATCATTCATTCAATACCCAATTATTAAAGACCTAATGTGCAAAAATCAGTAAAGAGGACCTAAAAATTGATGAGGAAGGACAGCAGTAGGTAACAGCCACAGCAGCAGAGAAATAAAACCTGCACTTGGTCTTTTAAGCTTTTTACAAACCTGTAGCTTTAACCTAGAATCTGCAGCCTTTGAGACAGCATTCCACAGCAAAGACAGAAGGTACATAAACTATGCACGTGAAGACTGGCCTGGACAGCTACATGATGAGCACTTCCAAAGATACTGCAATATGATGTGTTAGTGCCAACTGGCACATCCCAGGTTGCAGTGCGTGCTGAGGGATGCACTGAGGCTTGGTGTAGCCACGTCAAAGGCTTAGAGGGAAAGACTTCTTCTGCTCCTGGAAGGCGAGGGGCTTTCAATCTGGCCCCTCCATTGTTGTAGTAGTGTACCACTCCAGGGGTGGGGGGGAACCATGTGTTGGAACAGTCCTATTGGTTTTAAGGAATGCAATAAAATACAAGTACTTAACACATTGACTACAAATATAAAAATGAAAAGGCATTGGACAGTTTATTCTAGCAAATGTTTTATTACAAATAAAGTTTATTTTGATATTAGAATACATGCATCAATAGCTAACTACACAGAAAGGTTGTGAAACAGCACAATACCCCAATATTTTAAATCATTTATTGTAGAAAAATGTCATACAACATGGGATGGCAGGACTTTCATATGAAGAAAGACTGGATGGGATGGCAGGACTTTCATATGAAGAAAGACTGGATGAACTGGGCTTGTACTCGTTGGAATTTAGAAGATTGAGGGGGGATCTGATTGAAACGTATAAGATCCTAAAGGGATTGGACAGGCTGGATGCAGGAAGATTGTTCCCGATGTTGGGAAGTCCAGAACGAGGGGTCACAGTTTGAGGATAGAGGGGAAGCCTTTTAGGACCGAGATTAGGAAAAACTTCTTCACACAGAGAGTGGTGAATCTGTGGAATTCTCTGCCACAGGAAACTTGAGGCCAGTTCATTGGCTATGTTTAAGAGGGAGTTAGATATGGCCCTTGTGGCTACAGGGGTCAGGGGGTATGGAGGGAAGGCTGGGGCGGGGTTCTGAGTTGGATGATCAGCCATGATCATAATAAATGGCGGTGCAGGCTCGAAGGGCCGAATGGCCTACTCCTGCACCTATTTTCTATGTTTCTATGTTTCTAACACACCTCACAAGATATTTGTCCCCAAATCAGAAGCATCCGCTAATCAGTTTTCAAAATCCACTTTATTGTTGAATTAAGTAGATACACCCATGTCAGAAGCCAATCGTCTGAAATCAGTTGTGCAGGATACCCAATCTGTGTTGCAAAAAGATGGTTTCAAGACACAAATACACTTGATTGGTGAGTGTACTTTCCTTGCAAACTTTTTGACAATATGGAAAAAAAATCACTGATGTTTGCATAAACAGCTTTAATTAACATTTGGAAAGTAGACACAGCTGCTGGGTTTGACTGAATGTACTTTTGTTCTGATAAAAACAAACTTTTCAAACACCTCAACAGCACTAAATAAACTTGCACTAGACTGAACAAACCAGAGTCTAAGTACAACAAAAGTGGCGACTGATGCCTGACACACTAAACTCATTTACAGTCAGTAAATCTTGTAAAACAAGTTCCAACAACTTGCTCCAATTATAAATTTTCATGGTATTTTGAAATGAGGGAAATATGAATATCAAAAATCACCACGAATTGCTACTTCAATTTATTTCCACTCAATTATTCAATAGATAAATTCAGTAGCCGGTGTGGTATTGAAGTCCGATTACCACAAGAGCACTGTCCCAAAGTGATTGAAAACTGAAATAGCCGAAGATGCTGGAAATCAAAGAAGCAGCAAGTGCTCGAAATACTCAGCCAATTAGTCAGCTTCTATGGAAAGAGATGCTGTCAATGTTTCAGATCTGTAACCCTTCATTAGAACTGGGAAAAAGCAATACAAGTTTGTGCTGAGTAGAGAGAAAATGGAGAGGGTCGTATTGAACAAAGAATGTCAGTGATAGGAAAATCAATGCTGGCAGGTAAAGTAGCATCTGTCAGGGGGAGGGGTTGACATTTTGAGTTGAGACCCAACATCAGGCTGGGATTAGAGCCTCTACATTTTCTGTGTCTATGTCTGTAATAAGATGAGCTGGAGTGGCTTTAACAAAGGCAAGTTACCAGCACACTGAGCTTCTTGGTCTCGGCAATATGTTCTTGCTATCTAAGCAAGAACCAATTTTTACCTGCCATTTTTCTCTCTTTTCTATAGTCTGACCTGATTGAATAGTATTGATAGAACTGAGCTGACAAAACTCATCAGGCCAAATGGCAGCCTCATCTTTCCAAGCAAATATATTATGAGCCCAACCTCGCTGGACCTTTTGGCTCCTATTTCTTTTGCCCAGTAATGGACAAAGTACTACGCATCTCGTGGACCTCTCATAGAAAAAATTAATCTGTCCTCAACAAGATCTAACCAACCCCCTCTCTGAAGGCTCAAATGACAAGACTCAGCATATCGTACTTTGGGCACATCATGTGAAGAAACAGCTCCCTGGAAAAGGACATCATGCTCGGCAAGGTGGAAGGACAACGGAAGAGAGGAAGGCCACCAATCAGATGGATGAAAAACACAGTAAGGACAGCTATGAACGCAACATTATCTACCATGAGCCCTCTTTGCAAGGATCAAAACTCATTAGGGCAGCTATCCACAGGGTTGCAATTAGACAACAAGTCAATGGCACTTAACAACAATTTATTGGATGTGCAAGGTGTTGAGGGGAACAGAAAATCTAGATTTTGCTTATATAGGGACTAACTAAATATATACCCCTAGTTATATATTTTAAGTAAAAGCTGGAATAACAACCATGAGCCAGCAAACCTGCAGGTAAGCATCAGTTAACAGAACTAATGAACTGCCACCATAAATGGTGCAGGCAAAAAGATTGGGTAAGTACATGAATGGGAGTATGAAAGACTATGGTCCAAATGCAGATCGATGGGACTAGACAGAATAACTGACTGCTATCTAAGCTGATGTTTCTATGTTGTATTGCTCTATGAGTAACAAAATGATTAAGAATATGACTCTGCAATTCCAAAGCCACTTCAACAATATCTGTACTGTATCAGAAAGAGGACTTTTTAAGTCTCCATTTTTTCTAGTGAGCTTAACGGGCAATATGCTACAAGGACATTCTTAAAAAAAGAGAATAACTGGATGGCTGGTGACAAGGGACACATATATAATCAAACAGCAAACTTCTCTTCTGAATCTGCTGGCTACACATCTGCGGCTTGTCCCATTTCTTGTCCCAAACTGCAAGGTCACCAGTCATATTGCATACCTCTTTGGCCAATAAGCAAGAATAGTTTAAACTGTTACATTATCTTTCCATAACCTCATACAAGGTTATCCATTTTCATTGGTCAAGAAAACTTTAAACAACGCAATGAGACAGGAGATATATGAAAGCACTTCAGATTGCTTTGCTGAAAAGCTTACTTATAAATTAGTCTGAGTGGCCCAAGAGAACACTAACACATCCTTTCTTCCTCAGATGTCATTTGATGGGTAATTATTAATTTCAAAACTTTAGATTTCTCTGGAGCAACTACCACGAAGTACTGATTGAGGCAAATGTCACCCATTGCAAACTGCCTACTGCCCAACTCAAAGCTGCTGTAGAACAATTAAATATTCTTTGTCGTTTAACAATAATGGATTCATCCCGTTTTAAATTATTCAGGTGATCAAGAAAGAAAACATAGCTTAAATGTACAGGCCCTCCCAGGTTATGAATATCAAGTTTTAAGTTAAACATAATAAAGTCTGCATATGCTGGAAATCCAAAGCAACACACATAAAATGATGGAAGAACTCAGCAAGTCAGGCAGCATCTGTGGAAACGAATAAACAGTCAACATTTCAGGCAAAGACCCTTCTAAAAAAAATTGAGAAGGAAATGGGGGTGGGGGGGGGAGGAAGAGATCAAATTTATGTACAGCCTGTCTATATAAACAAGTATGTGTATTTGCTAGGTGTTGCACAGCTGCAAGTACATTCTGCCATGGGTGGGGGGAAAAGAACACCATCTCCATTAGCAGTTGCATTTCTAATTCACAAATTGTTCAGTTACAAACCATTTAAACAAACAGAACCTTTCTGTAACCTGGGGAGGAGCCACACAAGATTTATCAGTCCAATTGCTTTCCTAGTCCCAAGATCTCCACGATATTTAAATACCCAAGCATTTCATTTTAAAATATTCCAATACAGAAAAAAACCACAAGATACAAGAGCAGAATTGGGCCATTCGGCACAATCGAGTCTGCTCCACTATTCCATCGTGGATGACCCATTTCCCTTTCAACTCCATTGTTTTAGAGCACTTACAAAAGTCTTCAAAGTTGTAAATTAGATATTCTTGGTTTTTTTAAATATACAAAACATTCATCAACATAATTCATTCCCCCCCCCCCCCATCTATTGACTCCAAGCCTAACACTGTGTGTAATGTGGCCCAAAGACAGCATTAGTTTTGTCAGATATTGTTAGAGGAAGACCACCGCACTGAAGCACCAGGGCCTATTATGGAGAAACTGAGTATGCTAGTATGTCAGTATGCAACAGGGCATTACATATTACACAGGCTGGATTTTTTCTGGGTGACCCAGTTTCTTTCCACATCACAAAGAAGTGGTTTGGTAGGTTAAACTGGCCACTATAAGTTGCCCCTTGTAAAGATTCAGAGTTGTACAACAAAAAAAAACAAGCCCCTTCAGACAGGTGCCAATCTAAGTGAATCCCATTTGCCTGCATTGAGCCCATAAATTCCTAACCCCCAACTCTGGAGAACTCCCATCCACTGCCACCAAACACGCAGCTCATTTACTCCCTTACTGCTACCTCCTACCCAAGATCCACAAACAAGACTGTCTGGGTAGGCCTATTGTCTCCGCCTGTTCCTGCCCCACAGAACTCGTGTACTCATTTCTCAATTCCATGCTATCTCCTTTGGTTCAGTCCTTTCCCACCTACATCCACCCTTCCCATGCCCTCCGTCTACTCAATATCTTTCAATTCCCTGGCCCCATGACTGCCTCATTTTCACCATGGACGTCCAGTCCTTACATACTTCTAAACTCTTCCTCGCCCCCCACCAAATAAAAGCGGCCCCAGTTCTCCACTTCTTTCTTGACAAAAGAAAAGAACCAATTCCTGTCCACCACCACCCTCCTCAGTCTGGAAGAACTGACCCTCACCCCCAACAATTTTTCCTTCAGTTCCACTCACTTTCTCCAAACTCGAGGAGTAGCCATGGGCATCTACATGGGCCCCAACTATGTCTGCCTCCTCACTGTCTACATAGAACAGTCCACGTTCCAAGCCTTCCTCAGTGATACTCCCCAACTTTTCCTCCGCTACACTGACGACTGCTTCATGCACCCATGCTGAGCTCATCAATTTCATCTCTTCTACCCTGCCTTAAATTTACTTGGTCCATCTGACACCTCCCTCCCCTTTCTCAGTCTCCAGAGACGGAGACAAACTGTCAACCAACTTTTATAAACCCGATTCCCATGGTTACCTTCACTATATCTCTTCCCACCCTATCCCCTGTAAAAATGCTATCTTTTCTCAGTTCGTTAGCCTCCCACACATCTGTTTGTAGGACGGAAACATCTGTTTCCGTTCATGGACATCCGAGCTGTCCTCCTCCTTCAAAGAGCAGGGTTTCCCTTCGCTCACCATTGATGCTGCCCACACCTGCATCTCCTCTAGTTCCCAAACATCCACATTCACCCCATCTTCCTGCCGCCTTAATGATAGGGCTTGTCTTGTCCTTACCTACCACCCCATCAGCGTCTGCGTTTAACACATCATTCTGTGCAACTTCCATCTCCAAAGTGATCCCTCCATTGAACATTTTTACCTTCTCTCCCCCCCACCCCCACAGGAACTGCTCCCTCTGATTCCCTTGTCCATTTGTCCCTCCCCACTAATCTCCTTCCCAGCGCTTAACCCTGCAAGCAGTCCAAGTGCTACACCTGCCTAACTATCTCCATTCAGGGCCCCAGAATGTCCTTCCAGGTGAGGCAACACTTCGCCTATTAATCTGCTGGGATCGTCTATTGTGCCTGGTACTTCCGATGCAGCCTTGTCAACATTGATGAGACCTTCATAAATTAGAGAACCGCTTCTTCAAGTGCCTATACCCCACTTGTCAAAAGTAGAGCTCCTCTGTGGCTAAACATCTTAACGTCGATTCCAATTCCCATTCCAACATGTCGGCCATGACCTGCCAAATTCTTACAAAATTTTTAACACTGTCAATCTGTGAGCACATATGCACCCTTCTCCTTCCTTTCCCCCAAATGCGCATTTTTTACTAAATTTAAAGAGAGCTTGAGGAAGGACAACCAGTGAAACTAATCCAAACCCAAGGATAAGGCAGGCAGAGCCAATACCAGAGAAATATTACACAATCATAACATCTCCAGAGCAGTGTTACAAGGTATTTAGAGGTGACAGAAATTTAAAGCTGGGTAACAACAAAAAAAGGGCTCAAATATGCAATAGCCCAAATTTAAGAACTACAGAGTAGAGAAATTTCAACCACAGTCCAATACCTTCCCAGGCCTTGGCTTAATTTGAGCAAAAACACTTGAACACCTCAAAGTTCCTCATTAAAGATGGTGAGTTGACACCCAGGCTAAGATCACAATCACAGCTGGATTGTACTAACCATGAAAATAAATTAAGACTGAGCAATGGGCAAGATGATGTGCTTTATGATTCACACTTTAAAAAAAAACACAAAAGCATGATGTAGAACCAAGAAACCTTTAGATTTCTAGTGCATTCCCTTAGTAGAAAACCCCTGGTAAAAAGCAGCTGACCACGCTTTTTACTCAGTAGTAGTGGCTAGAAGGAATAAATTCACAAACCTCAAACTCAATGTAAATCTAAATAGCTTTATTAAAACAATAACTCTCGCTCTAGGTTATTTAAAAAATTTGTTAAACATCATTTGTTAAACCATCGTTAATCTACTTAGGAAGTGGCTTGTGGCGGCAAGTACAGTGGAATGTTACACTATCCCATTATCAAAACATAACTATCAGATCTGAAATTAGATACACCCTATTCAGTTTTTCCAAGTCTCTTGGAAAGTTAACTCAGCTGTCATTTAAATTTAGTTCTTTTAATATTTAATGCTGCAGGGAAAAAAAAACATGGTGAACACTGAAAATTCACTTTCAATCATCAATATTTCTTAATTGCATAAAATGCTAGCAAGTAAAGAATCTGAACTACATCAGGTTATACATTCAGTACAGAAAATGGAAATACACAACTCCTTTCTTTGGTAAATCACCTAATTGGCATGGCTGCTCAATTTTCATTAGTGACATACACAAGTGGATACTGTGCATCTCTTTCTATACCTAGTTGTGTAGTTCAGAGTGGTACCTTATAGACTTACAAATCTAAACTCGATCGTTATTTCAACACACAATATGAATAGGAATTTGGTAACTTCTGTCGGGCCAAATGGCCTGTTCTTGTCAAAACCTTTCTAATGTTCTCCCAGGAACACAATTCCAGAGTCACGCTACATTTTTTGACAGAAACATCTTTGTTGCTCTTCTACAAGCCAATAAATTCCGATTTCCTCTTGGCTCACATCTTACAACACAGCAAATGTACTCCTCCCCTGAAAGTAAAATAGCAATAATTATAGTCTGACATAAATTCAGTCAAGTTCCTTCCACATTCACCTACATTAATACAGGTGTATTGATTTTTTGCTGGATGATGAGTAAAAGAGCAGCCACGTCATATCCAATGGCAGAAAACACACAAGGGTCTCCCACCTCCATTTCCTATGTTAATTTGAAAAACGCTCTCCTCAATGAAGTTAATTTTTAAATTTTCCCCAAGCTGTTCCGAAATAGCTGAAGCAAATAGGACCTTGGACATCGGGTATTTGTCATTTCTGGCGACGCTGGAATCTGCAGCAACAAACAAATGCACTAGATGAACTTAATGGGTCATGCAGCACCTGTGGGAGAAGAGAAATCATTGATGTTTTGAGTGGAAGCCCTGCATAATAGGATATGAATACAGTCCGCCCTCCATATCTGCAGGGGATTGCTTCCGGGACCCCACCCCCACCCCCGCGTATACCAAAATTCACAGATGCTCAAGTCCCTTATATAAAATGGCGTAGTATTTGCATATAACCTACACACATTCTCCCGTATACTTTAAATCATCTCTAGATTACTTATAATACCGAATACACTGTAAATGCTATGTAAATAGTTGTTATACTGTATTGTTTAGGGAATAATGACAAGTAAAAAAAAGTCTGTATGCAACCATCGTAGCTCTTCTGGGAACGCTGATGCTGCCTCAGCGAAAATAGCGTTCACGTTTGTTTTGCAGCAAGCCGTTATAGAGGCAGCGCGCACGCCATAGCTTTGAACTGCGTGAGATTTTCGCTACCATTGACAGTGCTGCAATGATTGCAGAAAAGTATGACTTTAATTTTGAAAGGGTACGTAGGTTTAGGGCAGGTTTGCAGGATGTTTTGAGTGCTTACAAAGAACTGTATGATATGCATGAAAATGCGTGAACCTTCCAGTGTGCTTGCTGTCTTCCCAATTCTGGTAAGTGAAACTACACTGTACTGTACATACATTATTTCTATTTTATATAGACTGTGTATTTATCATATCATTCCTGCTTTTACTATATGTTAGTGTTATTTTAGGTTTTATGTGTTATTTGGTAGGTTATTTTTTGGGTCTGGGAATGCTCAAAATTTTTTCCCATATAAATTAATGGTAATTGCTTCTTCCCTTTATGCCATTTCTGCTTTACTTTTGGATAGCGGGGGAAACCCGTACAGTATTTTCGATCCGCAGTTGGTTGAATCCGCGGATACGGAGGGCTGACTGTACTGCCTTTTTTGTACACCACATGGAACAGTTATGCCAGAGTGATTTCTGCATTGTCACTTATGTGCCATCTGCCCCTACCTGGCCAAAACTCTTAGATTAACCTGGCCCAAGGTGCATTGAAGGCAAGTTTTCTTTTGCATTGGGTCATCCAGTTCCAAGTTTTCTTACATGGGCAGTTCCCAATAAGCAATGTGATGCAGCATGGCATCTCCACAGCAGCACAGGTAGAACGCCCACACAGAGTATGAAGCATTACATCAGTTGCACGTTATGGAATTTAAAACGCTTCTGATCTTCTCTCAACAGCATGTCAAAAGAACAGTTTAGGTTAATTCTCTTGCATTATGACCATTTTAAAAGAACAGCAATTAGGAACGGAATCTCAAATGCAAAACACAATAGGAAAACAAAGTACCACATGCTAATTTTCACTATGCGAAAGAACTTCTTCCTGCATTCAACTTGATGTGAAGTGTCACTTGTGATCAAATCAATGGCCTGTTTTGTAGAGCTTCCACAATGCTGGGGGATTATCAGAGCAAATCTTTCAAAAAAAAACCAGACACATCCCTAATGTTCTCAAGCTTTATAATCATGTTCTTCTGCCATATTCCCAGGAAGTGAGGGAGGGTGCAGGGAATTTAAAAATCAACCAAGAGCCAAACATAAACAAAATGCCAGCAGATAGTAGGACATAAAAAAGGAAGAATTTTTTTTCTAAAAAGAGTGTGAGGCTTGGTGGTGCAGAACGAAATGTCATCAAGGACATATGTCACAGGTAATAAGTGCAATACTGTTGTGGATAAAACAGAATTTTGAAAGGTGCCAATTAGAGATTTACAGTAAAAACTCAGCTAAAAGAAAATCACACTTGACTTAAATACAACTTTTATATTTAAAAAATGCAATTCCTTTGAAATGCAAAAGTGTCAGTTGCACATTTAACAGGCCTCTTGACTACATAGTTTGTAGTTCTGACAAAGATAATGTAAACCAAAAAAGATCAGTTTGTTAATGTAGATTAAGGATTTAAAAATAAACAGGTTAAGAGAAATAACAAATAACTCCATATGCTAAAAATAAAATAATAAATGCAGAAAATGTTTTAAATACCCGAGAGGTCAGACCACGTGTGGGGAAAGAGTAGATTAACATTTTAAATATTCTATTATTGCTTTTGTCTTGACTGACCTATATAGACAGCATGCAGAAAAAGATTTTCGCTGTACCCCGGTACATGTGATAATAATTAACCAATTTTTCTTTTGGAAGAGAGGTGATACACACAGTACTTTTTTCGCATTATAAATGAGAATGCAATTTTCTAACACTCGAGCGGATGCTTTTATGTAAATGACCAATACCACCGGGAAACAAGAATTATATGCAGTTACATAAAAGACGCAAAGAAAAATCACTACACGTGGAGATCGCATTTCAAACACAAGGCGATTGATCGGAAAAGTAAAAGCCATGCAAAGTTAATGGGTCTGCGGCCAAACTTTAAAAAAACGCAAGCCAAAACAGAATAATTAATGGATCATGTAAAAGTGCTTAGAACCGTACTCTGCATTCTGTTGCAGAATAAGAGTGCTGAATGCACAGGTTCTTACTTACAACATAAAGTTAAAGACATTATCACGTTGGCTAACAAAGAGGCGCTGCAGTTTATTATACTTGACAGACAGGGGTTACAAGGAACCGGTGTGGTGCTTTGCCCACTAGTTTCGTGGCACTCCCTGGCCTCGATGATGTTAATTACCGAGGTTGATCAAGTGACCACCAGCAGGCTGTCGGCACAGTCATCTCCCACTCACCGTGCGACTGTGTCACGGTGCAGTTCGGCGTGTTATCGCCACACATAACACGGCCGCTCTCTTCCAGAATGCACGCCGCGGAAAATCACATACGTACCGCATTAACTTCCGTTCATCGGACTTCAGCGTGCCAGTCACATTCAGCTGTAACAACGCGGCTATAGGTCAAAGGCTACCAATTAAGTGTTTTTTTCGCAATGAAGCCGCGCTAAAAAAAACCGCCAAACGCAGAGTCAATCATTCAAACACAGGAATGGAGCGGAATAAAATAAGATTGCGCCACTTATTTAAACTAAACAGTGTGTTTAAGTAATTTCTTGGTATTAACCGATTAACTAAAACTTAAGCAGTGTGCAGCTGCAGCAGCTTTGTTTCCTATATATAAAATGATGTTGGCAGCAATGAGTGAAAATGCAAATGCACAGGTGTGCATTTCCCCCCTCCACCCCTCGCTATTTAAGGTTAGGGTGCAGAATTAAACGGCAATTCATCAGAGCGCGCGCAGAGGTCCCGGCTTCAGCAGCTGGATTGGATTGTGCCCGGGCTGTGATTGGCGTGCGTGTTGTCATAGCAGCCGCCGGGCCGGCGCCAGCTGGAGCGCTGTGTGAATGGGTGACGTCACGCGGCTGGCGCCGGCCAGTCTGGTCGCGCGCTCTGTGCGATCCTGCTGCCAATGAATCAGTTGTCAGCGAGCAAACCAGCGCTGACCTCAGGAATGTACACACAAACTCGCTGCAAAGACAACACAGCTGGGCAGCCAGGGGCAAGTCAGTGGGGGGAAAAGTACGCTAGATGCAGTTTCCCATCCCCCCTCCCAAGGACTATTCCTATTTCGCATCAACAAACCTAAGTGTTTTATTGCAATGTGATGGGTTCTATCAGCTTGAGCTCTAAATAAGTCCCAGACCGTTAGACACTATCTGCACATCATACCTTTATGTGTCACATCACATTGGGTTTTACCTGTACTAGCAAAGTAGAAAGATACGTAGTTACTCCAACATCAACAAAGCTTTGAGGTGTTCGCTTCATGTACGACTAGATATTGAACCAGGCTTCTAGAGATTCTATCAGGTATTCCACAGTTTGTACAACCTGCACAGAATGTGCTTTTCCTTGTTTACATTTCATGTCGACTTAATGCAAGGTAGAGCCCTGTGCATCCGTCCTACATCAGAATTATTATCCCTGTCGTGAAATGTTCCCCCTTCTTTTCCAGTCTTGTTGGAGGGTCTCATTTCCATAGAAGCTGCCTGACCTGAGCTCCTCCAGCATTTTGGGTGTGTTGCTCTGGATTTCCAGCATCTGCAGATTCTTTTGTGTCCTGAGATTTGTTGTTTTGCTGCAGAAGCAGCATAGTGTAATACATAAAAGTACTATAAGTTACAATAAGAAATATAGAAAAATAGGTATTGCTATAAGAAAGTGAAATAGAGTTCATTGGTTCATGGACAGTTCAGAAATCTGATGGTGGAGGGGAAGAAGTGCTGAGTGTATATCTTCAAGCTCCTGTATTGGTCACTTTTTATATACTTTTATTGTCATGCTTAGTTTTCATCCATTAATTTTTGCCATCAAAATAAAGATAAAATCCTGCATGTCTGCACAGAGTTAAAGATATTTATATTGTCCTGGGGGAGAAAATCAGGAAAGTGAGAACGCATTTAAAGAAACCAATAAAAAAAGCTGAAATGTGTACAAAATAAACTCCAAGGAAAGTGACAATCTGTTACTTTTTGCAGATGTTGTAAAACTCAGCAGTTAATTTCAGGCATATTGTATTTGACTTACTGCAATATTGATGCCAATTTTAATATAGGGTGAAGTGTGACTATGCAAGGACACTGGTATGGGAATAATATCTTACAGAATCTAGTTTATCTAAAACTACTGCTTCTCAATACTTACAATTTGTCTTCATTGCTAGATTTGAAATTCTTCTGGAATTCACATGCATTAAAGGGAGTAGGCATAACAACAACCAGAGTAGAAATCATAATCTGAGATATTAGGAATTTCAACACATTGTTGAATAATAATCTTTGAATGTAACTCTCTGTATATGTGCACAGAATACAAGATTTAGTGAATATTCACACTGATCCACAACTAAATAGGTAATGTAAGTCAAAAATATCTGCATTTTTCATTAATGAACAAAGTTTTTCAGCTTGATGTCAGGTAGCGAATACTGTAGTCATTCAAATGAAGTGCAGCGTTTTCTAAACAGAATAAATGGATTTCCAAATCTGTGCCAGTATGGATTGTAAAATACAACATTTTCAATTTTAGATTTGCTGCTGATTTAGATTACCAGAATTGATGTTGAGGACATTTTGCCTCTTTCACATTGTCATAGCCTTACATCCTGAAATCTTAAAAACACGATAAAATAGATGAAGTCATCGTTTTGAAATGTGAGGTTCAAGGATAGTTCCTTGTATTTCAGGGTGATGAGCTATTTAATAAAACAGTTTATAGCACAGGTAATCTACACCACTTCCTCAATTTTAACCAGTGGAAAGCAATGGACTGTAATGAAGTTAAATCTTATAGGCATTTTGGATAAAATTACTTAACACGAGACAGATGTAAATATTAAATAAAGGTCATGAATATTGATAACCAATTTACAATAGGAAAATCAGTATTTGTTCTCCCCTTCTCTCTGTTTTCTTTGCAACTTAAAATCTGTTTATTACAAGCTATTCACGAGTGGACATTAGCCTTGAATGTTACCTGTTTTTCATTTCACAGATGTTTTTTGATTCATTGTGTACTCTCATAGATTTCTGACTTTATTTCTGATGTCCAAAATTCTGTGGTATGGTTACTAATTCAACTTTTCATTACAAATCGTAACCAATCCCGAAGTTTAGATTGGAGCTCTGCTCTGTTAATTGGCACTCTGATTACCATGGTAGCGTACGGTTAGCGTAACACTATTACAGCATCATCAATCACCAACCGGGGTTCAATTCCTACTGCTGCCTGTAAGGTGTTTTTATGTTCTTCCCATGAGAGAATGGGTTTCCTCCAGGTCCTCCCACTTTCCAAAGACATACGTGTTGGGGTTAGTGAGTTGTGGCCTCTTCTGTTGACAGAAACATAGCGGCACTTGCCCAGCACAGTCCTCACTGATTTGGTTCGACACCAACGACGCATTTTCACGGTATGCTTCGGCGTACTGTACATGTAGCAAATGAACCTCATCTTCATATTCTTTCATCATCTGCACCCAGGCTGCATTGTAACGAGCACACAGTGTCTGTCAAACTGTTCAAAGCTTTCTGTGACTGAGGTACGCTGCAAAGAGTGGCAGGTAAAGTGGGTGTGCGAATTCTTGCTATAGATTTTAATTTATTTAATTAGAATGTAGAATATTACAGTATAGGCCATTTGGCCCACAATGTTGTGTTGAACATTTAATCTACTCTAAGATTAATCTAACCCTTCCCTCTTACAAAGCCCTAATAGGCCTCTACCACCAGACTTGCCAGCATGTTCCATGCACCCACCACTCTCTGTGTAAAATACTTAACTCTGATGTCACCCCTATTCTTTCTTCCAAACACCTTAATATTAAGCCCCTTCATATTAGCCATTTCTGCCCTGGGAAAATGTCTCTGGCTATCCACTCAACTTATGCCTCTTATCATTTTATCCATCTTTATTAAGGCATCCCTCATCCTCCTTCAGTCAATCCAAAAAGCCCCGGCTTGCTCAATCTACTCTCGTAAGACATGGTCTCCAGCCCAAGCAGCATCCTGGCAAATCTCCTCTGCATCCTCTCTAAAGCTTCTACATCCTTCTTATAATGAGATGACCAGAGCTGAACAGAAGATAGCAAGTGTGATCTAACCAGGATTTTATACACTCAGTGCCCACTTTATTAGCTACACCTGTACAGCTGCTCGTTAATGCAAGTATCACGTGGCAGCAACTCCATGCGTAAAAGCTTGCAAACATTAGATTAGATTAGATTAGATTCAACTTTATTGTCATTGTGCCAAGTACAGATACAAAGCCAATGAAATGCAGTTAACATCTGACCAGAATTGCAAAGAATAGTGTTACGGTATTTACAGAATAACTGTGAATAAAAAGTAAGTGTTACCACATACAAATATAAAAGTACTGAGACAGTACAATATAGGTGCAATATTGCTTAACGCTGTGATGTGAAGTTCAGCAGGGTCACAGCCTCAGGGAAGAAGCTCTTCCTGTGCCTGCTGGTGTGGGAGCAGAGGCTCCTGTAGCACCTACCGGATGGGAGGAGAGTAAAGAGTCCATGGTTAGGGTGAGATGCATCCTTGATAATGCTTTTCTCCCTGCCCAGGCAGCGTTTATGGGAGATGTTCTCAATGGTGGACAATTGGGTGCCGATAATCCGCTGGGCAGTTGGACATAGTCAAGCTATTCAGTTGTTGTTCAGACCAAACATCAGAATGGGGAGTAAATATGATCTAAGTGACTTTGACCATGGAATCATTGTTGTTGCCAGACAGGGTGGTTTGAGTATCTTAGAAACTGCTGGTCTCCTGGGATTTTCACACACATCAGTCTCTGGAGTTTATAGGGAAAACATCCAGTGAGTGGAAATTCTGTAGGTGAAGACACCTTGTTAATGTGAGAGGTCAGAGGAACATGGCCAGACTGGTTCAAGCTGACAGGAAGGTGACAATAACTCAAATAACTACATGTTACAACAGTGGTGTGCAGAAGAGCATCTCTGAATGCACAGCACTTCGAACCTTCAAGCGGAAGACTATGAAGACCACAGAAGTTAGCTAATAAAGTGGCGCTGAGTGTAGAGCTGCAACTACTCTCGGCTCTCGAACTGAATCTAATAAATTGACACCTAAAAACTATATACTCCACACCCACTGCTCCACCTTCTTCAATGTGCCCTATCACATCCTCAAAGGATTGAATCAAGCTTGTGAGGCGTGACCTGTCTCTCACAAAGCCATGCTGATTATCCCTAATCAAACTATGCTTCTCCAAATGCTCATGCATCCTGCCTCTAAGAATCTTCTCCAATACTTTGCCCATCACTGAACTAATTCTCATTGGTCTATGATTCCTAGGCTAACCCATAATCCCTTCCTTGAACAAAGCAACACTTGCCAGTCCCCAAACATCTGAAACTACTCCTGTGGCCATTGAGGATGCAAA
This sequence comes from Mobula hypostoma, assembly GCF_963921235.1. Classification (NCBI taxonomy): domain Eukaryota; kingdom Metazoa; phylum Chordata; class Chondrichthyes; order Myliobatiformes; family Myliobatidae; genus Mobula; species Mobula hypostoma. The sequence goes on along the minus strand of NC_086113.1, from coordinate 50,811,751 downwards.
GATCATTGCCAACAGTACAGCAATCTCTTCCCTTACTTCCCATAATTACCTGAGGTATATCCCAACCGGCCCCCGGGACTTATCTATCCTAATGTTTTACAAACTAAAGTTTCAGCACATCCTCTTGTTAACTCAACATGTTCTAGCGTATCAGCATGTTTTATGTGTCCTCACAAAACCTTCTCTCAAGGTTCCTCTCACTGGTGAATACTTAAGGAAAGTATTCATTAAGGACCTCTCCAACATATTCCAATTCCAGGCATGCTTCCTCTTCTATTCTTGATTAGTCCTATCCTCACTCCAGTCATCCTCCTGCTCTTCACATATGTGTAGAGTGCCTTGGGGTTTTCCTTAATCCTACTCACCAACACCTTCTCATGCGCCCTTCCTGGCTGCCATGTAACTCTTTAGAGCCCTGTCTGACCCTTAATTCTGAAACCTTATAACCATCTTCCTTCCTTTAGACTGAATGTTCCACATCTTTAGTCAATCGTCATTCCTTCACCCTACTAATCTTAGCCTATCTCAATGGAACAAATTGATACAGAACCCCATGCAAGTATTCCCTAAACAAATTTCACATCTCCATTGTGCATTTCCCTGAATGTATCCATTCACAATTTTTGCTCCCAAATTCCTGCCTAATAGCATCAAAATTCCCTCTTCTACAATTAAATACTTCCCCATTCTCTCTGCTACTATCTCTTTTCAAGGCTATGATAAAGGTCAGAGAATCATGGACACTCTTTCCGAAATGCTAACCCACTGAGAGATCTGACAGATGTTCAACCCACTGAGAGTCTTGGTTCATTGACTAGTACCAGATCTACTATGGCCTCTCCTCAAGTTGGCATGTGTGTCAGGAATACTACTTTTTGTACAAAGGATTACTAAGGATAATCAATATCAGAGAAGTTGAAATCACCCATGACAACTACACTGTTATTTTTGCATCTTTCCAAAATCTACCTCCTGATCTGCTATTGGGGTGTCTAAAAAATACTCCCAATACTTCCTGTTTCTGACTTCCACCCACATTGACTCAAAGACATCCCTTCCATAATTTCCTCCCTTTCTGAAGCTGTGATACTATCCCTGATTAGCAGTGCCACTCCCCTGCCAAGCCAGTTTAAACCCTCCCCAACAGCTCTAGCAAATCAGTCCACAGGGATATTGGTCCCCCTCAAGTTCAGCTATAACTTGTCCTCTATCCCCAGAAGAGATCCTAATGATCTGAAACCTTGCCCTCTGAACCATCCTATTCTTAGCCTCACTGCTGTGTGGCACAAGCTGCAATCCAGAGGTGACTACCTTTGAGGTCCTGCTTTTCAGCTTCTTACCTAGATCCCGATATTCTGTCTTCAGTTCCTCATCCTTTTTCCTACCTTTGTCATTGTTATCAAAATACTTTATACTTTATTGTCGCCAAACAATTGGTACTAGAATGTACAATCATCACAGCGATATTTGATTCTGCGCTTCCCGCTCCCTGGATTACAAATCGATAGTAAATATTAAAAATTTAAATTATAAATCATAAATAGAAAATAGAAAAATGGAAAGTAAGGTAGTGCAAAAAAAACGAGAGGCAGGTCCGGATATTTGGAGGGTACGGCCCAGATCCGGGTCAGGATCCGTTCAGCAGTCTTATCAGAGTTGGAAAGAAGCTGTTCCCAAATCTGGCTGTATGAGTCTTCAAGCTCCTGAGCCTTCTCCCAGAGGGAAGAGGGACGAAAAGTGTGTTGGCTGGGTGGGTCGTGTCCTTGATTATCCTGGCAGCACTGCTCCGACAGCATGTGGTGTAAAGTGAGTTCAAGGATGGAAGATTGGTTTGTGTGATGTGCTGGGCTGTGTTCATGATTTTCTGCAGCTTCTTTCCGTCTTGGACAGGATAACTTCCATACCAGGTTGTGATGCACCCTAGAAGAATACTTTCTATAGTGCATCTATAAAAATTAGTGAGGGTTTTAGGGGACAGGCCAAATTTCTTTAGTTTTCTCAGGAAGTAAAGGCGCTGGTGGGCCTTCTTGTCAGTGGACTCTGCTTGGTTGGACCAAGTCAGGTCATTGGTGATACTGACCCCAAGGAACTTAAAGCTTTTGACCTGTTCCACTTGCGCATCACCGATGTAAATTGGGTCATTCAGTCCGCTACTCCTTCTGAAGTCAACAACCAATTCCTTCATCTTGCTGATGTTGAGGGATAGGTTATTGTCTTCGCACCATACCACCAGGTTCTTAATTTCCTCTCTGTTCTCAAACTCATCATTACCCGAGATACGGCCTACAATTGTTGTGTCATCAGCAAACTTATATATTGAGTTTGATGGGAACTTGGCTACACAATCATGGGTGTACAGTGAGTACAGCAGGGGGCTGAGTACACAGCCTTGTGGGGCACAGAGCGATTGTGGAGTGATTGTAAATGTACCACGGCTTCTAATTACTCACCCAACCTTTTAGAAAGCTGTGGACCTGATCTGAGAAATCCCTGACCCTGGCAGCTGGGAGGCAACACACCATGCAGGAGTCTCTTATGTCCACAGAATCTCCTGTCTGCTCCCATAACTATTGAATCCTCTGTCACCATTGCTCTCCTCTTCTTCCCCCCTCCCTTCTGAGCCACAGAGCCAGGCTCAGTGCAAGAGACCTGGTCATTGTGGCTATCCCCTTTAGGTCATCTCACCCACCAGCCCCCCACAACAGTATCCAAAGCAGTATACCTGTTATTGAGGGGAAAGGCCCCAGCTCTACTCTGCACTTTCCCTGTCCTGACAATCATTCAGCTTGCTGCCCTCAGTAACTTAGGGTGACTACCTCCCTGTAGTTCCTATCTATTACCTCCTCATTGTCCTGTAGGAGCCAAAGGTCATCCAGCTGCAGCTCCAGTTCCCTAATATGGCTTGTGGGGAGCTGCACCTGTATGCACTTCATGTAGATATGGTGCCCAGGACTGAAGGTGTCCCAGATCACCCACATCTGACATGATTAACATAACACTGACCCTGGATCCACTCTTATTACTCTAGCTAGGCAATAAAAGACAAAGAAAGAAAGAAAGAAACTTACTTAAGAAGCTTACCTGAGCCCCGCCTCTTCTTGCTGAAGCTTCTTGAGACAAAGCCATAAATTATCCACTCTTGCACTAGCCCACTCCAACAATGACCACTCCACCTAAAACTCACTTAATTTTATGGGTCTTGCCGTGAATAATAAAACCGCAATATCTTGAGCCCACCAAAAATTTCCACAGAGCTCAGCTCACTTTTTAAATATCGCCCTTTAATTTTGCCCTTTTTTCACCAAAAGAGGCAGATAAAAAGCCAGAATGCTGATGAGTTTAGTATCATATGAAGCAATGAATCATGTTAATAACATACTGAAGTTAAATGGTAAATTTGAAAATAAAAGAAGGTATCTACTTCAAGATTAAAGATTGTTTATTGTTATTCTTCAGTACACAAAGTGTAATGGAGAACAAAATGATTGTTACTCGGGGTCTGATACAGCATAAAAAACAGAATCAGCATAAAGAATACAATAAAAACACAATAAATATACCCAGTAAATACATAAGATTTGCTTATGTACATAGACTGAATATATGTGGATAAAGCAGTACTACGTACAGGAGTATCTGTACATAAGGTGACTCCCGACAGGAAATGGTAAAGGAGTAGTGGTTGGGGATGGAGGTATAGTGAGTGGATTAATGGGGGGAAGCATTGATCAGCCTGATGGCTTGGGGGAAGTAACCGTTTTTGGGTCTGGTGGTCTTGGCATGGATGCTGCGTAGCCTCGTCCCTGATAGGAGTGGGACAAACAGTCCATGAGCAGGGTGGGTGGGATCCTTCATGACATTGCTGGCTTTCTTCTAGCACCCTTTTATACAGGTGTCCTTGATGGCGAGTAGGCTGTGCCAGTGATGTTCTACATTCATCAGCATTTGTAGTTAATAGACCACTTACGCATTGCACCCCAGAAAAATGCATTAAGTCTTCCGTGGTATGTTCCTGTACTTACGAAACAGTAGTGTATTCTTTAGTATACTATGAAATGTAACGAAAGACTTTCAACATGGTAAAATACGGAGTGTACCAGGAAATTTCTCTTAGTCACACTTCTTCAACAGGCTTCAATGTCAAGTCAAGATTTATGTGCCCTTTGTTAAACAAAAACATTGAAAAAAACCTCAGCAAAATACTAAAGAGGATTCAACATCAAAAGTATCCAGTCTCTTAATTCACCCTTCTTTCAATCACCCTCCATTTATTTAGCAACAGATGACATTGTTACACTCTTAAGAACACACACCAATGTTTCAGCAGAATTAGAAGTATTGCACAGAAATTGAAATAAGATTGTTCTTTTGGCGAGCATTTTAAAAACTTACTAATTATACTCAGGATATTTGTCAGTCCTTAATGATTAGATTATTTTAAAGTCTGTCACGAGCCATGTGGCCCATCAGGCTGGCACTTATGCCAATTTCTGTGGCATGAAGCGACTGAGAGTACAAGACTCCCCCCCGCCCCCCCCAGATCCCAGATAGGACGCCAGTCTGTTGCGAGGTTAACCCCCAGCATTTTTGCCGGTACCCATTCTCAGCTGGGTAGACTGCTCAAGGACACACACGCTGCCCCGGCCGAGGCTTGAACCCAAATGAGTTGAATGGTTACTTGGGTATCAATGCTGGCCCACTGTACTATGCATTTCACAGTCCCTTCTATATGGACTTGAGAGTAAGGTCCAGTGCTAACCGGAGAGGATTTGAAAGGTTGCATGGCTTAGAACAAATCAACTCACCTATTACCTGCCGCCTTGTACTCCTTTCCCTTCGCCTTACTCTGTCTTCTCCCCTTCCTTTCCAGGCCTAAAGAAAGGACACAGTCCAAATTGTTTTCATAGATACTGCCTGACCTGCTAAGTTCCTCCAGCATTTTCTGTGTGTTGCTTCAAATGAACTCAGGCCTCTCAAACATAGGAAAGAGCATTAATGCCCAGAGATCTCACATCCTTAGCTTTGCTGAAGAGTAAGACTATTAAAGCTTTCAATGACCTTGAATGCTTTTGAAAGACAGAAACATTCAAAAGTCATTAAAAGGAATAAAATATTTGTTAGGAGCAACACACAAAATGGTGGAAGAGCTAAGCAGATCAGGCAGCATTCATGGAGGGAAATGGACAGTTGACATTTGTGTTGAGACCCTTCATCAGGAATGGAAAGATGGAGAGTTCCAGTCCTAATCTTCCTGGTCTTGACAAAGAGACTTGACACCGGATAGTAACAGTATGTGCAGTCTTTGTTGTGGCTCCATGTAAATACTTGTTACATTTTGAAATGTTTGAAAAATATAAATTAAAAACACGTGGGTAAACTGCCCTTCTTGGGTCTCAACACCTCTCTCTAACTGGATCCTGGAGTTCTTTGACAGAAAGGCCACAGTCATTCCAGGTTGGTGGAAGCATAGCTAGTTCCATCACGCTGAGCACTGGCCGTTCATACTGCTGATGCACGACTGCATTGCTAGAACCAGATCAAACCAAATCATCACAGTGGTTGGCCTCATCAACACCAAAGACAAGCCGGCGTACAGAGAGGAGGTGGAGAGGTTAGTAAAATGGCGCGAACACAACAACTTGCGTCTCAATGTGGAAAAGAGATGATTGTGGATTTTAGAACGTCCCGGCTGACCGCTCCTCACTGCTCATACACAGTTCCTCTGTGGAGGGAGTTAGAGGCACCAAGCACCATGGGCGATCTCTTTGGTCAAGAAAGCACAGCAGTGTCTCCAGTTTCTGAGGGGATTGAGGTGAGTGAAGCTACTCCCCCCTCCCCGATTCTAACTAATTTTTACAGGAGCACCATCAGGAGTATTCTGACCAGCTGCATTGCCATCTGATGCGGGAATTGCAAGGCATCTGACCGCAAGTCCCTAGAAAAGATTGCGAGACCTGCTGAGAGGGTCATCGGGGTCCCTCTTCCACCCCTTAGAGATATTTATCAGAAGCACTGCATATGCAGAGCCCTTAACACTGTCAGTGAATCCTCCCGTTTGTCCAACAACCCCTTTGACGCTCTACCATCAGGTGGGAAGTAGCCTAGTATTAAAACAAGAACTTTTAGGATAGAAACATCTTTGTCCCCCAGGCCGGAAGACTACCGAACTCCCTGCCACCACCCATGTCTCATCACATATGAAGTGCCAGTAGTGTTATACTGTTTACTTTTTTAACTTGTATCGTATATGCACCTTATTGTTTGTTATTTTATTCATGATAATATTACTTTATGTTTGACCTGTGTGAGTTATACATACTGTGTTGTGCACCTTGGTCCGGAGGAACGTTGTCTCATTTGGCAATATTCATGTGTATGGTTGAATGACAATAATCCTGAACTTCAACACTTAAAACACTCTTAACTAATTAAAAACATTAAGGCAAATTTAGGTAATTGAAATAATATAGCTTATCTTATGTCGTGTTTTTGTCTTGAAGATATTCCTCCCTATTGAAGTGAATGGACTCACAGTCTGGGCCAGACCATAGTGGTTTAACCTAGTATAGATTCTGTTAATGTTGAGGGACTTTGTAGTCTATTCCTGGCCTCCCTGTGGAGCCCGGCATCAGAACACAGGTGGGAAATCGCCAACAGAGCCTAGGCAGCAAGTTATAGTGTTCCATTTTCATGCTGTTCTTCCACACTTCCTGATATTTGCATTGGATAAATGTGAGCATTTTGCTTTATTACTGCCAATCCTTCCCAGAAAGTTTTCCAATCAATTATTTTAATGCAATAAATTAGTAAAGTTTTTATAAAACAGAATATTTCTGAGCTTTTCATAACTTTAAGCATAGTGGAATTACACGTGTATTTAGATTTAGATTTAGTAAAATCAATGACTCTCAATTTCAAAGTCCTCTGCCCACACTAACAATAGAAGCTCGGTATGAAGTTGTCACGCTGCAGTTACACCCTCCTGTCAATGGTGGCACTGTGGCTAATCTCCTGGCCACACAGCGCAATTATAACATTCTAAGATTACTCAGACAGATTTCATCACAAATTTAGTTTACAGACTTTATAATGAAAGTGTCGACACACAGCATATATTGATCTAACTGTACTGAAGAGAGGTTAAAAAGTAAGGAATACACACAAGAGATTTTGTAGATGCTGAAAATCCAGAGTAACACACACAAAATGCTGGAGGAACTCAGCAGGTCAGGCAGCATCTGTGGAGGAAAATAAACTATCGGTGTTTCAGGCTGAGATCCTTCATCAGGACTGGAAAGGAAAAGGGAAGATGCCAGAATAAGGAAGTCGGGGGGGGGGGGGGTAGGGAAAGGAGAACAAGCTAGAAGGTGATGGGTGAAGGGGAATTTGTGCCAAGAATACACAGGCATACTTCAGCCCAAATGTTACTGTTCTCATTTATAGTAAAATTTGTATATTTTACTTTAATTTAAAGACATAATTTGTTTAGAATTAGTCTTTTTTTATTTTAAGGTTATAAACGTGTATTATTATTTATATGAGAAGCTTCCCATCCAAACATATCATAATGTAACCATAACCACAATGATTTATTGCATCAATACTTAGGTGAAAAGGCTACTTGAATGGTTAGCCCAATAGTTCAACCTAAACACGGATTTTCAAAAATGAACTTCATTCACAATACAGCTGATAAAATACTCTTTCTCTACATTCATTGTCCATCAATTCGGTAGATTTTCTGACAATTAGTCGACACCACTCAGGTTTCCTCCTTAAAAGGTGTACCCATGTAGCATTTGAGAGGCTGTTATGCAGGTCCCAGGCCCTCACTGTTCACCAGCCCTGACCTGTGGTTCTTACCCAAAGAGCCTTTTGCAATGCTTGCACCAGACTTCAGTGTGACCCTCAGCAGGTACACTCAGTGGCCACTTTACTAGGGACACCTGTACACCTGCTCGTTAATGCAAATATCTAATCAGCCAGCCCATTGTGCAGCAGTAGTTCAATGCATAACAGCATTGTCAAGAGGTTCAGTTGTTGTTCGGAGCAAACATGAGAATAGGGAAGAAATTTGATCTAAGTGACTTTGATCGTTTGTGCCAGAAGGAATGGTCTGAGTATCTCAGAAACTGCTGATCTCCTGAGATTTTCATGCACCATAGTCTCTAGAGTTGATACAGAATGGTGCGAAAAACAAGAAGACATCCAGTGAGCGGCAGTACTGCCAGTGCAAATGTCTTGTTATTGATTGCGTTCGGAGGAGAATGGCCAGACTGGTTCAAGTTGACGGGAAGGTGACAGTAACTAAAATAACCATGCGTTATAACAGTGGTGTGCAGAACAGCAGCTCTGAACACACAATGCATCGAAACTTGAAGTGGATGGACTCCAACAGCAGAGAATCATGAACATACACTCATGAATAAAGTGACCACTGAATCTGAATGTACTTCTGGAATGTGCCAGCTGGCATTTTACACCAAGTTAACAATCTTTCAGCATCATTTAATGCTAGTCTTGTTAAGTGTCCCTGGGAACAACAGAGATCAGTGTCCTCTTACTCAGCTGCTCTGGTGACAAGGCCCATTGTATCCTATTCCAGACCTTTTTTTAGCAAGTGTACAGTCCAGGAGGTATCATTCGAACCAGAACCATCTAGAGGGCAGTTTGAGGCAGAAATGAGGCTCTGGTTGTGCCGGCCAAGATCTAACCGGAAGTCCCACCCCTGACCCTAACTGAGGTCCTTGGTGCTTTGTTTGTGGTTTCTAGCAATGACAGTCTTCCTGGAGAACCATTCCACAAGACCCACCATGTCCTTTCCCTGCAGAGGCTCCAAGACATTCTGTGCTGACACTGGCTGGTGGACTTGTGATCATAGGTGTGAACATGGATTGAATTATTTATTAGTTGATTTCTCAGGGAAAAATGTATTGTTCATACACTTACGAATCAGATGCACATTAACTGCAGTCAAGCACATTTAAAAGGACATCTATCTTTACATAATGACTTTCACCATCTCAGGATAGCTCTAAGAGCTTTACAGTTGACGAGGAGCTTTTCAAAAGTAATTGCTGTGGTAACGTGGAAAAGTACACCCATGGACCCAAGCTGACTAATATGTTTGCATAATGCTGCAGAGAAAATTCTTAAGTGAATTTTTGGAATTCCCTGCCAAAGTGGGCTGTGGAGTCTCAATTGCTGAATATACTCAAGGCACATATTGATATATTTTTAGATATTAAGGAATCAAGGGATGTGTGGTTAGTGCAGGATTGTGGTGTTAAAGTTAAAAGATCCACATAAAAAGAAGGAGGACTCGGCCAAATAGCTCTTCAGTCTTGCTCTTCTGTTTTATAAAATTATGGTTGATCTCCTACATATTAGATATGCACTAACCCCACTTCTGATTCCCCTAAATAAATATAAAAGCAGATTTACTCCCTTGACCGGGAATTGAACCTGCACACAGCAGGGAAAATGCCAAATCCTAACCACTAGACCACCATGGAATATAATGAAACAGATCTATGGAGGAGTATCATTTGACTCCTCCACAGTAAATTATGATTTAGATACAGGAGAGATAATGAAGGAACAAAGTGATAGAAGAGCCTCCTTGGGGTTTGTTAAAAAGCTGTCTTGATTGTGGGCCTTGACTTTGCTGACTGACAGACAGGCAAGGAAGCCAAGTGAAATAAGAAAGCTTAGATAACGGAAATCCATGGTCAAAGCATTTACCCAGTTTATGGCACAGGAGCAGTCACAGCCAGGTGCCACCGATTATTATGTGTACACACACAACATCAATCGCGCAATTGTTAAACGGTACTATGTTTGTGTAGTGCTTTACCAGGTGTGTGCACATGCAACTTAATGTCTGTTAATTACTCACAGTGAGGAGTTCACTGTGTAGTTGGTTAAACAAAGCTTTGCACAGCACCTGAACAAAGCTTCCAAATCATCTCCTCCTGTATTTTAAAGACTTCTCAAGGACAGGATTTGATTTTATTAAAAAGAGATTTTTTTTAGGACACTTAATGTGAAATGCAGCGCCAACTGCTAACACCCTGTAAGATCTTGGATACAATCTCAGTATGTGGTGAATTATCTAATACTAGGCTGCAACGATTCACTTTGCATACAGACACGTAATGTCACTTGGCCTCAGTACCATGGTTATGAAGCAGACAAGGCTTCTGGCTTTGCAGTGACCTCTGCTGGAAGTTGTGGTTAAGAGGCCAATCAACAAGAACAAGATGAAGTCCACCTTGATACCCCTGATAGTAAGACAGCCTGCTATATTTCTCTTTTATGCTCTCACGTTATGTTGTTTGACAGGGGCACCATGATAGCATAGCAGTTAGAGTGACGCTATTACAGCTCGAGGCATCAAGAGATCAGGATTCAATCCCAGCATCCTTTGTAAGGAGACTCTGTATCTCTTCATAAAAACATGGGTTATCTCTGGGTGCTCTGGCTTCCTTCTGCAGTCCAAAGACATAATGGGTAGGTTAATTGGTCATTGTAAACTGTCTTGTGATTAGGTTAGGGATAAATCAGGGGTTGCTGGGCATCGCGGCTCGGAGTGCTGGAAGGGCCTATTCCACGCTGTATCTCTAAAAAAATAATTCTCTTTTGCCTGAAAATTGTTCTGTGAAACATCTTGGGATATTTTCTTCCAGAGGTAGGAGAGGAAAGAGCATTCAAGTATAAAGCATCTGGATGACTAAAGACAACAAAAACTTGTTATTTATATGTGACCTTCAACACAAACAAATGCCCCTCCATTCTTCTCAGGACTGGTTTCGAACTAAGTCTGATACCAAGCTTCGCGTCAAGGATGAGCTTGGAAACACGTTTTAATGAAAATAGGGGAGGGAATTCCAGAGCTTAGGACTTGTCAGCTGGAGGAAGAGCGCGCAATAGTGGAATGGTTCATTTTGGAACGGTCAAGGGGCCAGAATTGAAGGGGCACAGTTATCTCAAAGGGATTATAATGTTGGAAGAAATTTCAGGGGTTGAAAGGGTGAATCCCTGAAGGGATTTAAAAATAATAATGAGAATGTACAATTAAGTCATTGCTCAACCAGACATTAATACAGGACAGCAAACACGGAGCAGCAAATCACAAACAAAAGTGATTCTGCAGATACTAGAAATCCAGAGTAACACACACAAAATGCTGCTGGAACTCAGCAGGTCAAGCAGCATTTATGAAGAATAAGCAGTCGACGTTTTAGCCCAAGACCCTTCATCATGAGTCCTGATGACAAAGGGTCTTGGCCCGAAATGTCAACTGTTTACTCCTCTCCGTAGCCTGACCTGCTGAGTGCCTCCAGCAATTTTTGTGCATGTTAAACATGGAGCTGATGAGTAAAAGGATTTGATGCATGTCAGAAGTCAGGACAGCACAGTTTTGAATAATTTTAAGCTCATGCAGTTTAGAAAAAGGGGAACTGCTAAGGTTTATTTGTGAGTATTGTAATCAAATTTGGAAGTAACAAAGCCTTGAATGAGTATTCTAGCAGTGGAAAAATGTGGATTTACCATATTAAAGCCACTAAAATAATTACAAATAATTTCACAATTATTACAATAGTATAAGGCCATTGTGAAATGGCCTTATACTAGTTGTCATTCCCCAGCTATGGGTAAATAGCCCCAATGCCTTGTGGGCAGCCTCGGAAGAGACGAAGGCTACAGGAGTAAACCCAGACAGAAAATCTGGAGTGGAGCCCCGAAGGCAGCTGGACGTCATTGAACATCCTTCCGGCAGCTCCTACAGCCAAGCTGGTGCCAAACGTGTAGGTTCGCCTTCCTTTGGACTACACCAGTGAGGCTGACGGGGGGATCTTGACAATGAGTATCTCAGGATCTCTAAACTTTCCACCCAAGCTTGTGTCCATCCCAGTGCCACTATCCATCGCCCTTTCAGACAGAAGGATGCCATCGCCATCACCGTCACTTTGAAATTGAGAAGCCATCTTAAAAAAAGCAAGAAAGTAAACATGCTTTTCCAATGTTTGAACTGAATACAGCACTTGTCTCTTCTTCATTCTGTCCCTTCTTCATTGAAGATCTGTCAATACCCTTACTTTTCCAAAATCACTGAAGCAATATTATGCACATTATCTGAAAGCACTGCTTATTTTACTGGTTACATGAACCAACAATATGAATTGTAATTCCAGAACTACAGCTGTGAAATTTATATTGAGTTAATTAAATAAAATGTTATTATCAACAATTCTGACCATAAAATTGTCAGATTCCCCTTCAAAATTAATGTGATTCATTAATTTTCTACATTCATTGAAAAAGATGACTAAAACTTCCAATATGAAGTCTGCTTAAACCAGTTAGTAATAGAAACGAGACAGTTTCAAGAAAAAAAACTGAGAGTGAGGACTTATGAAACGGGTGATACTTCAAAATGCTGGAGTTGCAGTTCATATATTCTTCCACCACTCTTAACATGTTCATGCATTTGAATCAATCACTGCTCTGTTTTTACATGAGTGCACATCAGCCACCACGTAAGATGCCAATGTCCACCTCCTGGATTTTTCCTGCTTTAATAATTTCAAACATAATAATAGGATATATTTGTGCATATCAAATTACCCAATGTAGACAAGCAGAGGAAAATAAGGTCATGCAAATGTTTAAAAATATAATTTAAATTATTTGACTAGAGCTGTAAATTCATTTTCCATGATTTATTTCCTAATTCAGAAAATCTGCAAGGTTTCTCTGGGGATACAATCTTTTATTTTCCTTCACTAAATCAATGAGTGAACAAGCCATGTAACTATACATGGAACCCAAAGTGAAAAAATTTAATTCAAGCAGAATTGTACCAGGAAATGGGTGATACAATTGGAACGCATTCACAAAAATTGCATACTGAAGGCCAATTGAAATTTGAACCTCAGCTTCACTTACGAGGGTGTCAATGATGCCCTACCATTTACAGGCAGTCCTGCAACACGGCAAACTGCTCCAAAGTAGTACTTAACATGAAAATGCTGGAAAAAAATGCTAGTCGTTTTCTGGACAATCCTCTTAAGGTTGCTGTTTACCAGGAAAACAGGGCAGAAGATACACATGACACAAGCTTTGTCCAATTTGCAGACCAATATTGCTTGAGGTCCCAAAATCAAAATCATAATCAGGTTTATTATCACCGTCTTATATGATGTGAAATTTGCTGTTTTGTGAGAACGGTACAGTGAAAATGCATAACTACTTCATAAAGGAACACCACAAATAAAAAGGGCTAATCTGTGGTGTTGATCTATGGCTTCCTCTTGTGCCAAGATGAGGCCATGAGGAGCAATTCCAAATATTCTGTCTGAGTTTCCTCAAATTCAGACTGGAAGTGTACAATGCTATGCTTCTGGCGGGTAGCATGTCTGAGTCCATGAGGAAGGGCATTATCACCCTCATCTACAAGCAGAAGGGGGAAAAGGAGGACATTAGGAATTGGAGACCCATCTCTCTCCTGAATGCGTATTACAAGATCCTGTCCAAGGCTATCGCCAACAGGGTCAGGTCTGCTCTGGGACAGGTGATCCACCTGGACCAAACCTGTGCTGTACCGGGCAGGAAGATCTCAGACAGCCTCACGCTGCTGAGGGACACCATCGCCTACGTGCAGGACAGGAGGGTGGACGCCTGCCTGGTCAGCTTGGACCAGGAGAAAGCCTTCGACAGGATATCGCACACGTACATGGCGGACGTGCTCTCCAAAATGGGATTTGGGGAGGGAATCTGGAATTGGATCAGACTGCTCTACACAGACATCCGTAGTGCAGTCCAGATCAACGGGTGGGAAACAGACACCTTCCCCATCAGGTCTGGAGTCAGGCAGGGCTGTCCTCTCTCCCCTGTCTTGTTTGTGTGCTGTATAGAGCCCTTTGCCGAGGCCATCAGGAGGGATGAGGGCATAGGAGGGGTGACGCTGCCAGGCAGTTGAGGGACCCAAGTGAAAACCTCCCTGTACATGGACGACGTCACCGTCTTCTGCTCTGATCCGAGGTCAGTTCGCAGGTTGATTGGCACCTGTGAACAGTTCGAACTAGCGTCGGGGGCCAGGCTCAACCGCACAAAGAGCAAAGCCATGCTCTTCGGCAACTGGCCAGACCGATCCAGCGTCCCCTTCACCATCAGGTCTGACCACGTGAAGGTGTTGGGGATCTGGTTCGGAGGGGCCGAGGCGTGCAACAAGAACTGGCAGGAGAGGACTGCCAAGGTGAAACAGAAACTGGGACTGTGGGGAGGGCGCTCCCTGTTGATAACGGGCAAGAACCTGGTCATCAGGTGTGAGGTGCTCTCAGGGCTGCTGTACTTTGTGCAGATCTGGCCCGTCCCCCGCTCCTACAGCTTGCAAATCACCCAAGCTGTCTTCAGATTCGTCTGGGGATCCAAGATGGAGTGGGTGAGATGGACCGCCATGCGCAAGTCCCTGGACAATGGGGGCAAGAACGTCCCCAATGTCGCCCTCACCCTGATAGCCAGCTTCGTGTGTGGCTGCATCAGGTTGTGTGTGGATCCCAGATACGTGGGCACAAAGTACTACTATGTGCCTAGGTTTTACCTGTCGCCCTGGCTACGAAGGATGGGTCTGGCCCCTTTCCTGCGCAACACCCCTGTCAGCTGGTCGTTGCCCCCTTACCTGTCCTTCGTAGAAAAATTCTTCAAGACCAACGCATTTGACCACAGGGCCATTAGACAGTGGTCGGCACTGTCCTGCAGGCACTGCAGGAGAAGGACGAGATGGACACAGTGGGGTGGTTCCCTGAGCAGACTGTCCAGTTCATCTGGCAAAATGCCTCATCGCCAGATCTCACCAACAGGCACAAAGACCTAGCCTGGCTGGCGGTGAGAGGGGCCCTCCCAGTCAGATCCCTCCTGTATGCCCGGAACGGTTCCTCCACACCCCGTTGCCCAAGGGAGGACTGTAATGGGGTGGAGTCGGGGGCTCACCTCTTTGCACACTGTGGGTTCGCAAAGAAGGTGTGGAGGAGGATGGAAGGGACAGTGCTAAGATTCATGCCCAGCAGCTGCTTTACCGAGGACTCCGTGATCTACGGGCTGTTCCCGGGGACGCAGACGGAGACAAACATCCAGTGCTGCTGGCAGATCATCAATTCGGTGAAAGACGCTCTTTGGTCGACTCGAAACTTGATGGTCTGCCAGCAGATGGAGATGTCTGTGACTGAATGCTGCCAACTGGCTCACTCTCGTCTGCAGGAGTACGTGCTGAGGGATGCACTCAAACTTGGTGCGGTCACCGCGAAGGCCCGGTGGGGAAGGACCACAGTTTAACGTTCATCACCTGTAGGAGGGGGAGAGGTTGGGTGGGGAGGAGACCTACCCTCATCAGCGGTGTGGACAGATAATCAACATGGTGCCCAAGGAGTGGGTGGAATTGTTAATTTGGGAAAGTATTAGAGCCATTGCCTGCCTTTATTGTTGAACATTTGATTGTTAATAAGTCTTAACTCTTGACCAAGGGTTGAGAGTAAATGCATGATTTACTGTAAACATCTTTCATTTGTAAATGAACAGAGTCAACGCAAAATTTTTATTGTTAGTAACTGTATTGAATAAGGACTCACAGTCAACGAATGATTTTCTTTTCTTGTATGTAAATATTTTTATTTTGTAATATTTCTGAATAAAGTATTTTTGTAAAAAAAAAGTTTCCTCAAATTTGATGATGTGAATATCAATTTCTCCTTCTGGTGAACAAATTTCCCCTTCCTCCCTCTATTCCCCATTCTGACCTTTTACTTCTTCTCCCTGCCTATTACTTCCCCCAAGGTCCCCTCTTCCTTCCTTTTCTCCTATTGTCCACTCTCCTCTCCTATCAGATTCTTTCTTCTCCGGCCCTTGACCTTTCCCATCCACCTGGCTTCACCTATCACCTTCCAGCCAGTCTCTTACCCCTCCCCTGACCTTTTCATTCATGCATCTTCCCCCTTTCCAGTCCCGAAGAAGGGTCTCAGCCCCAAATATTGACTGTTTGCTCTTTTCCATAGATGCTGCCTGATCTTTTGAGCTCCTCCAGCATTTTATGTGTGTTAATCTTTAGAGTTCATGGGGTCATTGTTTAGAAATCTGATGATAGAGGGGAAGAAGCTGTTTCTGAATCATTGAATGTAGGCCTTCAGGCTCCTGTACCTCCTCACTGATGTGAGGTCATGTCCTAGATGATGGATGTCAGCAACAGGATCCCAGGCTTATTGGTCCATTCAATCTGTTTCAACGTTCAGATATGGCCCAAATGTGGAGAGAGAGACACTGAAGCAGCTCGATATTCCACAGACTTTAATGCAAACAAGATTTTAAGGGAAAAGAAAACAACAAATGCTAGGCCACACAGGGTCGTTAACTAAAACTCTCAAATGGAAAACTATATGCCAACACCTTGGCTTAAAGGAATACCTAAATATAAGACAAATAACGCTAGTCTCCAGCGTCAGTTGACTTGATAGTCCACTTTCTCAGGCAAGGCCGAATGCAAGCAGGCGGCGTAACTTTGCTGTGCTTTGCTCAAGTCTCGATAAGCGCTACAGTGAAAAGAAGAGAGCTAAGTACCACCATAATGAAACTGTAATTAGTTGACACATGCATATTCACGAACACAATTGCCTGTGGGGATGCGTTGACCTGTAGCAGAGTTCGTGGTTGTGACACTATCTTCACCAACTAGGCACCCATTAACATGAATACTCCACTATTCCCATTTAATCTTCTGACATTCCATCAACTCGCCTCAGATTCTGCACAGTGGCCAACTGACCAACCACTTAGAAGAAAACAGAATCACACAAAGGAAACCCACAAGATCAGAGGAAGAACATGCAAACTCCACTCAGACAGCTTTCAGGTCCGGATTGAACGCAGGTTATAAGAGCAGACAACAACAGCCTGCCTAGCACAATAGGTAGCGATTTAAACAGAGAGAGGAGAAATGGGTTAAAAATTCTATATCTGAATGCACGAAGTGTCAGAAATAAGGCGGATGAGCTTGAAGCTCAGGTGCGAATGGGTAACTATGATGTTGTTGGGATAACGGAGACATGGCTGCAGGGGGATCAGACCTGGGAATTGAATGTACAAGGGTATATGTGCTATCAAAGGGACAGAAAGGTGGGCAGAGGGGGTGGGGTGGCCCTGTTGGTGAGGAATGAGATTCAGTCCCTTGCAAGGGGGGATATAGAATCAGGAGAAGTAGAGTCAGTGTGGATAGAACTGAGGAACAGTAAAGGCAAAAAGACCCTAATAGGTGTTATCTACAGGCCCCCAAACAGTAGCATGGATATTGGGTGCAAGTTGAATAGGGAGTTAACAATGGCATGTGGCAAAGGAAATGTCACAGTAGTTATGGGAGATTTCAACATGCAGGTGAACTGGGAAAATCAGGTTGGTACTGGACCCCAGGATAGGGAGTCTGTAGAGTGCCTACGGGATGCATTTTTGGAGCAGCTTGTACGAGAGCCGACCAGGGGTAAGGCTATTCTGGATTTAGTGTTGTGCAACTAACAGGATTTGATAAGTGATCTTGAAGTAAAGGAGCCATTAGGAGGTAGTGACCATAATATGATAAGTTTTTATCTGCAAGTTGAGAGGGATAAGGGCAGATCAGAAGTGTCAGTATTGCTGTTGAACAAAGGAGACTATGGAGCCATGAGGGAGGAGCTGGCCAAAGTTGACTGGTCGGATATCCTAGCAGAAAAGACAGTGGAACAGCAATGGCAGGTATTCTTGGGAATAATGCACAAGGTGCAAAATCAGTTCATCCCCCGGAGAAGGAAGGATTCAAAGGGGGGAAGGTGATAGCATAGCATTAAAAAAGAAGTATAACAGAGCTAAGGTGAGTGGGAAGACGGATGATTGGGAAATTTTCAAGGAGCAACAGAACTTAACTAAAAAGGCAATACAGGGAGAAAAAATGAGGTATGAACGCAAGGTAGCTAGGAATATAAAGGAGGATAGCAAAAGTTTCTTTAGGTATGTGAAGAGAAGGAAGATAGTTAAGAACAATGTTGGGCTCTTGAAGAATGAATTGGGAGAAATTGTTATGGGAAACAGAGAAATGGCAGATGAAATTAATAAGTACTTTGGATCTGTCTTCACTAGGGAAGACACAAGCAATCTCCCAGATGTATGGATGGGCCAAGGACATAGGGTAACAGAGGAACTGAAACAGATTGACATTAGGAAGGAAACGGTGATGAGTAGACTGATGGGACTGAAGGCTAACAAATCCCAAGGTCCAGATGGTCTGCATCCTAGGGTACTAAAGGAGGTGGCTCTGGAAATTGCGGATGCATTGGTGATCATTTTCCAATGTTCCTTAGATTCAGGATCAGTTCCTGAGGATTGGCGAATGGCTAATGTTATCCCATTTTTTAAAAAGGAGGGAGGGAGAAAACAGAGAACTATCGCCCTGTTAGCCTAACATCAGTAGTGAGGAAGATGCTAGAGTCCATTATTAAAGATGAAATAGCGGCATATCTTGATAGTAGTGATAGGATTGGGCCAAGCCAGCATGGATTTACCAAGGGCAAATCATGCTTGACTAATCTATTGGAGTTTTTCGAGGATGTAACCAGGAAGATAGACGCGGGAGATCCAGTGGATGTGGTGTACCTTGACTTTCAGAAGGCATTTGATAAGGTACCACATAGGAGATTGGTGGGTAAAATCAGAGATCATGGCATTGGAGGGAGGATATTGACATGGATAGAAAACTGGTTGGCAGATAGAAAGCAAAGGGTAGCAAGGGTAGAATGGGTGTTTCTCGGAATGGCAGGTGGTGACTAGTGGGGTGCTACAGGGCTCGGTATTGGGACCACAGCTGTTTATGATTTACGTCAATGATTTAGAGGAAGGCATTGTGAATAACATCAGCAAGTTTCCTGATGATACTAAGCTGGGTGGCAGTGTGACATGTGATGAGGATGTTAGGAGAATTCAAGGTGACTTGAATAGGCTGGGTGAGTGGGCAGAAACTTGGCAGATGGCGTTTAATGTGAGTAAGTGTGAGGTTATTCACTTTGGGAGCAAGAACAGGAAGGCAGATTATTATCTGAACGGTGTGGAGTTAGGTAAGGGAGAAATACAAAGAGATCTAGGAGTACTTGTTCATCAGTCTCTGAAGGTGAATGAGCACGTGCAGCAGGCAGTGAAGAAGGCTAATGGAATGTTGGCCTTTATTACAGAGGGAATTGAGTACAAAAGCAAGGAAATCCTTTTGCATTTGTACAGGGCCCTGGTGAGACCACACCTGTAGTATTGTGTGCAGTTTTGGTCTCCAGAGTTAAGGAAGGACATCCTGGCTGTGGAGGAGGTGCAGCGTAGGTTCACTAGGTTAATTCCTGGGATGTCCGGACTGTCTTACGCAGAGAGGTTAGAGAGACTGGGCTTGTACACGCTGGAATTAAGGAGATTGAGGGGGGATCTGATTGAGACATATCAGATTATTAAGGGATTAGACAAGATAGAGGCAGGAAATATGTTCCAGATGCTGGGAGAGTCCAGTACCAGAGGGCATGGTTTAAGAATAAGGGGTAGGTCATTTAGGACGGAGTTGAGGAGGAACTTCTTCTCCCAGAGAGTTGTGGAGGTGTGGAACGCGCTGCCTCAGAAGGCAGTGGAGGCCAATTCTCTGGATGCTTTCAAGAAGGAGCTAGATAGGTATCTTATGGATAGGGGAATCAAGGGCTATGGGGACAAGGCAGGAACCGGGTATTGATAGTAGATGATCAGCCATGATCTCAGAATGGCGGTGCAGGCTCGAAGGGCCGAATGGTCTATTTCTGCACCTATTGTCTATTGTTTATTGTCTATAGCTGCATTGTGGTCTCACCCATTGTGTCCTGTACATCCTGTGCTCTGGTCTTCCTGTGTACATCAAGGGAAAGAGGTTGTAATCTCCAACTGGTTTCTTCAGCCTTCATTTAATGCCTGCCCTAAATCACCAAATTTCTTTCTGAAAAGGTTGCAATGGAAACTGAGCTAAAGGAATTGAATGCTGAACTAAAACTGGCTAATTACAGTAGTGTGTTATGCTGAAAAACCTCCGTACAACTGATTAATCAACAAATTGACTAACTTCCTCTTAACTTTTTCTCCTGATGAATCAGCTACCAAGAAAATCGGACAGTAATACTTGCCAGCGGTCAATCTATGCATATAGAGTATTGTTTTTCTATGGACAAACATTCCACAATATTGGATTGGCTGGTTTGGTATCCAAGTTTTCCTTTCATGGACATCAACTGAATGTTTAACTCAAATGGGACGTACAATAGCTGTTAATTTGATATTCCCAGTACACTACATTCCTGGGCAAGTTAAAATGACATCCATGATATCAGAAGAACAGAATTACAAATCAAACACTTTTAAGGGAAAACTAATTCAGTCATCCGTTATGGAAACAGCGATGAAGAATCATTCCATATCTGCGTGCAATGGCATTCCTGAGTCTCCACCTGGGACTTGCATGACTGACAGTAAACCCAGAGGAAGTCACTGATATGCTGAAGGATGCTGTGAACGCCGCCAGAGACGGAGAACTTTCACTGCTGCCATAAGAACCAGCCAAGTAACGGGCAAAAGAAGAATTCAGTTATCAACTGCAAAAAAATTTTGCTTCCTACCTAACAAACAGTAAGATTTTACTGTACACGTTTCTGGCATCTACGTACTGTATAAGCATCATACCAGCTTCGAGATGGGGGTCTGACAATTTCATGATCACTTCTTCAATTCTGAGTTTCAATTATCTTGAGAAGTGCTAACATTCCATTAGCTGTTCGATTGCTTTGTGTAGCTGCACAGACGTATTACATTCATTCATTTGGATACATAAATCTCTTTGCTACCCTAAAATCATTAAAAGTTTAAAGTAAATTTATTACTAAAGTATATACAGTATATGTCACCCTGAGATCCATTTTCTTGTGGGCATTCACATTAAATCCAAGAAACACAATAGAATCAATGAAACTCTGTGCTGAGCAAAACGGCCACACAGCCTCCGAGCAAAAGACAACAATCTGCAAATATGCACAACAAGAAATAATAATAATGAATAAATAAGCAATAAATATGAAGAACATAGCATGAAGAGTCCTTCAAAGTGAGCCCATAGGTTGTGGGAATAGTTTATTGATGGGGTGAGTGAAGTTGCGTGAAATTATCTCCACTGGTTCAAGAACCTGATGGATGAGGGATTTAATAGCTGTCCTTGAGCATGCTGGCTTGGGTCCTGAAGCTCCTGTACCTTCTCCCTGATGGCAGCAATGAGAAGAGAGCCTGAATGTTTGGGGTCTTTGACGATGGATGCTGCTTTCCTACGACAGTGTTCTGAGTAGATATGCTCAATGGTGGGGAGGGCTTTACCCATGATATACTGGGCTGTATCCACTACTTTGTGTAGACTTTCCCGTTCAAGGCATTGATGTTTCCATACCAGGCTGTGATGCAAACAGTCAGAATACTCTCCACAACAAATTTGTCAAATTTTAAGGCTGGATCTTCGTAGACTTCTAAGGAAGTAGAGGTACTGTCATGCTTTCTTCTTAATTTTTATTTATTTATTGGAATTCGGTGCAGAACAGCCACTTCCAGCCATGCCAGCCAACAATCCCCCGATTTAATCTGAGCCTAATCACAGGATAATTTACAATCATCAATTAACCTACCAACCAGTATGGCTTTGGACTGTGGGAGGAAACTGGAGCACCTGGAGGAAACCTACACAGTCACAGGGAGAACATACAAACTCTTTACAGGCAGCAGTGGGAACTGACCTGGTCACCTGTATTGTAAAGTGCTGTGCTAACCTCTATGCTACTGCATTGCCCTGTAATGGCACTTACACCCCTCTGAAATTATAACACCAAAGGATTTAAATTTGCTGACCCTCCTCACCTCTGATTTCCCGATGAGGACTGGCTCATGAACATGAGGTTTCCCCCTCCTGAGGTCAATAATCAGCTCCTTGGTCTTGCTGACGTTGAGTGAGAGGTTGTTGTTGTGGCACCAATCAGCCAAATTTTCTGTCTCACTTCTATGTGCTGATTCATCACCACCTTTGATTCAGCGAATGACAGTGATGTCGTCAGAGAACTTAAATATGGCATTGGAGCTGTGCATAGCCTCACAGACATAAATATAAAGCAAGTACAGCAGGGAGCTAAGCACACAGCCTTGATCTGACAGGGATCTGCAAGTGAGGAAATCGAGGATCCAATTGCACAAGGAGGTTTTGAGGCTTATTGATTAGTTTTGAGGGGATGATAGTATTGAATGCCGAGCTGTAGTCAATGAAGAGTATCCTCACGTATGGATCTTCGCCGTCCAGATGTTCCAGGGTTGAGTGAAGAGCAAATGAGATGGCATCTGCTCTGGACCTGTTGTGACAGCAGGGAAATTGGAGCAGATCCAAGTTGTTTCTCAGGCAGGAGTTGATAAGTTTCATCACCAGCCTCTCAAAGCACTTCATCACAGTGGATGTAATGTAAGTGTCACTGGACAATAGTCATTGAGGCAGATTATCACATTCTTCTTAGGCACCAGTTGAAGCCTGCTTCAAGCAGGCACCTGCTTCACACTAGGTTATAGATATTGGTGAACACTCCAGCTACTTGATCAGCACCAGTCTGAAAGAAAATATTCCAATAAAAAGAAAACACTTAAATTTCATTTTGCACGTCCTAAGTGAATGATCTCATGCTTCATATTATTTAGATTTTAAAAAGATCACATCCCTTTTTATCAAAATGAATCCAAATAGTTTTGAAACTAGTTTGTAATGACAGCTTTAAGGCTGAGATAATGTTACCATCTACTTCGGGACTTGGGTGGGGATAACAGGTTATGAGATATGGGTGTGAGGCATACACACAGATCCCAAAAAGGTGTACAGTCAAATCTTATTCAATCTCTCCTCATTAAGATGACCTATTCATCACAAGAATCAAATCTAAGTTCAAAGCTTTGCTTACTCAGGAGCCAATGTAGGATAGCAAGCATATTCATTCCAAGGGCTGACTGGAATTTGGATATGGACAGCAAAACTTTAGATAGACTCAAGGACAGAACAAGGGGCACCAGTAGATATATATGAAAACATTAATTCTGAACGTAAGAGGAACATGATTCAGTACTTCATCTGTAAGTGACCTGAGCCAGGACTAGAATCAGCAATTTATGTAGATGTAAGAAAAGGCATTCTTACCGATATGTATGGGTGTGTTGTCAAACCTATCCTGGGGTCAAATATCATAGTACGTTTATGAATAGATTGGTTCAGTTTCTGAGAAATGCCAGCAAAGTGGATGGAGTTAGTAGCTACATAATGCTGTTTGTGATGGAAACCAAAGACAATGAATTCAGTCTAAGTGGTATAGTTTCTTTACATCCATATCGTTTCAGTCAAACAGATAACCAAATAAAAGCTTGCATAATTCATGTTACAGATTTCAATGGCACAATTAAAAGGTGGCTGAAAAATAGTCTATAAGAACTTTTAATAACTCTTAACTCTTATCTTTCTTTTAAAAACTATTTAATGCAAATCTCCTGCTGATTGATTTTGTTTTTGTATAAATTTACAACTTAAAATATGTATGTTCTGTTTAATGGTTTAGGGCTGAGCTTGATGTTATAACAGTGAGGACTATACAGCGGAAAACCTGCACTATTTTTGTTATAGCACAGTAGCAGAGGATAGGTTATTTGCTCTGAGGGCATTCTACATCTCATTTACTATTCTCATTAAGATGCAGTTAATAGGCAACACAGAACTGCACAATGAGCTGTCTTTTGCAGCAAGAAAAAGTGTTAGAAGAGGGATCCAATTCAGGTGACCAATTAATCCCAAAGAATCCACACTGATGGTATTAATAAAACATGAATTGTTCATTTAAGCATATGATGTAGCAGTATAAAGCTAATGGTTAAGGTCGGTACAAGGACTTTGTTAAGATTACATGGTAGCTGAGAGACAGAATTGTGCCAATTTCTTAAATTTAGATCAGAATTGGTAAGAGGAGTTATTTATAGACCACTAATGAAATAATTCTAAGAAATATTGACAGTAGGATATTTCAGTAAAATAAAGGTAGTTATTTACAATTGAATTTATAACGTAAATAGAACAATTGTTAGTATTCAGACTACCTATCCTTCACTATTTCTGATTATTTATTGTGGATGAAAGTTATGGGATGCAGAGTTGTGGAGAGAGAAGCAAAATTAAAGTTCTAGCTTGATGATATTTTGTGTGAACTGGAAGAGTTTCAGTCCCTCTCTCTCTCTCTCTCACTCTCCCCCCCACCCCCCCCACCCTCCCTCTCTCTCATATATTGGTCTGGCTCTTTATTTGTCTTTTTTCTGTCTTTGGTTTTGACTAGCTGACATCTTGAGTGATTTATCTTTATTTATTGAGATACAGTGCGGAGAAGGTCCTCCGGGCCCTTCAAGCCACTTTGCCCAACAATTCCCCAGTTTAATCCATGCCTAATCACGGGACAATTTACAATGACCAATTAACCTACCAACCAGTACATCTTTGGACTGTGGGAGGAAACTGGGGCACCCAGAGGAAATCGATGTGGTCACGGAGAGAACGTACAAACTCCTTACAGACAGTGGCAGGAATAGAACTTGGGTCGCTGGTACTGTAAAGCACTGTGCTAACCACTGCACTATCGTGCCTAAATTAATCTAAACAACTGCTCCAGTTTTGTTTTTGTGATTTACTGGTTAACCTAAAACTGAAATCAGGTTGTATTGTTCATTATTCTAAAGTCTCACTGTTGCCTGGATTATGGCCATTTTGTAACAGTGTTTATGGCTAACTATGATTTCCACATCCATCACATGGAAACCAACATACATACTGCAGGAACATGTCGATATACATCCAAGCCTGAGAAGAAATAAAATAAACTCACAGTCATTCTCATTCACAGGACAAATGCGAGACCATGTTATAACCCATTTGAGCTGAAATATATTCTCCAGACGACAGAAGTAACCAATTTGCATGGCAGAGTCATTGTTATTCAAATAAGGGAAAATCAAGAGGCTATAGATGAAGGAACCTGGGGCAACTAACAACTTGCCAGAGGAACTCAGTAGGTTGAGCAGCATATGTGGGAGGAAAGGAAACGTTGACATTTCAGGTTGAAACCCTGCATGTTGCATGACCCACAGACTTCCTCCATCAGATTATTTGCTACTCAAATGATAATGAGGCCTGTTCAATTGCTCGTTATTCAAATGACAATGGGGGTACTGTAAATGGAGTCCACAGGGTGGGTAATTGAAGGGAAAGGTGCTGAGAAGGAGGGGTGAGTGATAGGGAGGGAGTTGAGGGAGTGAAGAAGGCAGTTGAGAGGTGAGTCTGAAGGGTTAAAAGAGAAACAAGGGGAGGGGTCTCTGAAGAAGAGGATATGGAAAGAGAATTTGGTATTGTGTGAGAGAGACTATGTGCACATATATTCTAGGTTTCTACATGAACTATTGTCTCCAATCATCTCAGAATTCCTTGCCTTTTGACCCAAGACATCAGTCTGTGGTGACCGGTGTGAAACAGCCACCCCACATTACAAAAAAATTGTATGCACCATCTTCCACTTCACAGAGCTGGAGTAGTCAGAAGACATCCTCAACTCTGAGGGATTGCCTGCAAAAGAGAAAAGTTCTCCAAGTGGATAGCCTGCACCACAATTATAATAAATAATGCACAGATTTGATTAAAATTGGTCGTTTCCAGATTAGTGTTTTCAACATTTTAGCACAGCCTTCACTCCGAAAATATGTTTAAGTAACACTGCAATGAGAGGTTTGAGAGGTATTTATAATGAGCACAGGTTAAATGCAATTAGTTTAATTAACACGATGAGCAGGAAAAATCGCCACCTCCCGTTTAAATGTCTGTACAGTGTAAGGAACACGACAGAAAAGTATTTACAGCCACAATATCACAGCAAATGTGAAGCAACTTTATGTAATCCATGTGTACAGTGTCTGCAGTAATACAAGAATGAAGAAGTTCATTTAAAACTCCAAATGAATACCTGTTGTTTTGCACAGAAGACATAGTGGGGCACAAATATAAAATACAAGCCCTTGACTTTCGGTTTGAGAACGTCTTCCGAGGCGATGCTTGGAAATACACATTAGATGAGAGGAAATTAATCAAACATAAATGGAAAGAAATCCTTATGACTAATCGTAAAATGCATATTCTACACCCACATATTTTTGAGAAATGCATCAAACAATAGAATTTCGTTTCTGGGTGGAATATTTTATTAATTTAAACAATTGTTTTGGATTTGCTGGTCGTGGATTGTGGACATGAGGCAGTGTTCCGATTGAGGTGTGGAGCAGTCAACGCCCCTCAGGTACAGAAAGTACAATCGCTTTGGCTTTCAGTACAATATGTCCTTGTGACACCGCGCAGTGAACGCTATACAAAAGACTGCCGTTATCTGAAATGCAATGCGATCAATTAGCAGACCTTGTAAAGAATTCCTGCGCTCTCTCCCGCTCTCGCACCACCTCTGCAGCTTCAATTCCCACATCCTCGCTGACACTTGCACTTCCCAGCCCCGCCCACTTGGACCAACCGCAGGCATTGGGAGCTGGCTCGTGAAACTGAATTTCCATTGGCTCATTGAGCTCGGTTGGCTTCCATTGCCGAACGATTATTGGCTGAAAATATTGCCAATCATCTCTGGTCGGGCCCCCGCTCTTGCTGTTATAAATCGTAGCGATCCGCAGAGTTCGGGCGATTTTGCACTTCTAGAGACAAGTATTGGAATCTTGAAGATATATATTATCCAAAAATAAAGCACAAGGCTTTATATTCCTGACCCTTCGAGGCATTAATCAATCTTAATTATTGCAACTATAAGCATTATACTTGCAGAATTGTCTGCATTTTTTTATTTGCAGTAAAATAGGGAATATTATTTAGAGGTGCAATGAAAGCAGTGAGTGATGTTCCTTCCCTGAAGAAGGCAGGCTGCGGTGAGATGGCATTACATTGCTTGTCAGAGCACAGTCTCAGTATCGCCCGCTGCAAAATGGAAGAGGAATCACTAGACCTGCAGTACGACATGAAGGATTGCTACTCTAAGCTCAAGCAGTTGGTCCCCACCATCCCTCCAAACAAGAAGGTGAGCAAAGTGGAAATCCTGCAGCATGTAATCGATTACATCCTGGACCTGCAGCTGGCTCTGGAGACGCACCCGGCTCTGGTGAGAACGCAGCCGACGGCGAGCTGCCCCTCGGCGCCCAGGACTCCTCTGACAGCCCTCAACACCGAGCAGGTAAAATGAAAGGGAAGCCGGCGCTGTCACCAAACTTCGCCCGTACACTACATTCCTTTAAAAGAAACCTCTACCCCTATACCTCACAACATCACCTCTTGCATTTTAGACAGTTTTAAAGCAGTTTTATTAAGGGCATTTTTAATAAGATTTCTTTCTAATATGTCAAGTAGCGTTGGTGTTAATATTTCCCTCCGTATTTTGTTTTATCCTCATTGTATAGGAGAGGAATTTACGCTTATCGTGTCCCATTGTCTATTCTCTACATCACCACTGGCAACTCATGCAGGGTTATAAACATGTGACACCATATACATTGATGGCATATTCCTGGTGAAACGGTAATTGCAGTGATTGTTGGATGAATTCTGTACATCCAACATAATTGTCACTCCTGCACAGAACCCTACAGAATAGGAAATCGCGATTTAAACAGCGTAGTTTCATTCTGAACATTTGTAGAAGTGAACACTTGAGCTCATTGTACATTGGAACACAT
The DNA here is from genome assembly GCF_963921235.1 of Mobula hypostoma. Taxonomy (NCBI): domain Eukaryota; kingdom Metazoa; phylum Chordata; class Chondrichthyes; order Myliobatiformes; family Myliobatidae; genus Mobula; species Mobula hypostoma. The sequence goes on along the minus strand of NC_086113.1, from coordinate 50,783,875 downwards.
TTCCGTTTACTGCGGGGATGTCACAAGGCAGTTTCCTTTTTCTCCCTTTGCTAAATGTAATTCCGATCAAGGCGGTAAGAACGACAACGGATGCGTTTTGTTCTTTGTCAAAAGTACACTGGGTTGGCGAGGGAGGATGAAAACATCCCGCTTGCGTGGAGGTGATGCCTTTTATTTTCGGGTGATTTTAAATCCCACCTCTGGTTTCATTTCCACGCACCGTGCAGATAAAGCGGCAGTGATCCCGAGGTGATGGTGCACGGTGGGTGTAAATGTCACAAAATAATATCTGATGAGAACAAAACAGTAAACGTAGCTTTTTTTAAACTAACACCGAAGTGTTGTTCAAACCCCGTCTTCTTGTTAGTGCGAGGTTTACCGAAGTCGTTTTCCCCCCCTTTGTGTGTTGCAGAGTGGGTCTAAAGTCAGGAGACAAGAGGACAGTATTTTGTGCCGCTGATGGGATGCTGTGTGAGGTGAGCTTCTGTGCAGTTTTTCGCTCAACGTTCACTCTTAGTTTAAACACGGGGGTGAATGTCCAGTGTTAAAAGTAAACTTTACCGCTGTGTAATTTTTCAATCAGAAACTGAGCGAGTAGCGTGCAGCTGCCAGTGTTTGAAGTTAGTGCTGGTGGAGTTGGAACTGCTGTTTGACCCTGGTTTGTTTTGGGCTACTGATCATGCATTCCGTGTGTTGCGTTGATGGCGCCAGCCAGTCTGAGCTGTGTTTCACACATCCCCCCAATTCATTTTCTTTTACAGGTGTGCCCGACGAATCACTCACACACATACATACACAACCGGAGAGGAGAAGGAGAGGGAGAGAAAGAGAGTGAGAGAGAGAGAGAGAGAGAGAGAGAGAGAAAAGAAGACAAACTAATCCCAGCGTTCAACGCCAGGAACCTGTCCAACGGATTTCATTCTGAGAAGGGGTTTTTTGCCAAATCACGTCTCATCTCTATGCTGCTCATAGCGTTTTAACCACTGACTTATAAAAAAAACCCAGAACTATGATCTTTGAAAGCCTGTGGGGAGGGCGGGAGGGAGGGGAGAAACTGAGGGTGGGCTGTAAACTGAGTGACTTCCCAGGCTGGTCGACGCCTCATCGTGAGCATTAAGAGGTCCCTGAAATCCCTTTAGGAGAGTAGAAATTTTCACCGACTAAAAAGAACTGATTCCCGACGCTCTTACTAATCTGGCAGACTCTTCCAGATGTTCTGTCATCTGTTTCAAATAGACGACTGGCTCGGGCCAAGGGGAGTGTCGATTCCCTGTTTAAAATAAAACCTAAAAACTATGTATAGAAGTACAAAGTGGGGTTGTGGCAAATCTTACCTGCTGTACATAGACAAGATGTTCTTTATTCAGTGTACGTGGAAATGTATATCCTTTAATAGATCATTGTAATTATAAAATATTTTTTATTAAAAAAAGAATTTTTGTACAGTTTTACAGAGTTTCCTTCGTTCCTCTTCCCCGCCTCCTTCATTACAACTGATTCACGGATGAGAATTTTGTCCAGAATAGAATACAGCCAGCCGGCAAGTTATTTGCTGAAAAAGGACTCAGAAATTTAAAAAGATGCGAAATAGGCAAAAATTAGGTGTCGGTAATGTTTGGTAATCGTTGAAATGCGATCACTGTTCTTAACTTACAACTAAAATGGTTTTACTTATTTCAGCCCTACTTTGTAGGTAAACTTGCAGATTACTTTGAGTCATGGAAAACCTACAGCACAATACAGGCCTTTCGGCCCACAAAGTTGTGCCGAACATGTCCCTGCCTTAGAAATTACTAGACTTCCCCATAGCCCTCTATTTTTCTAAGCTCCATGTACCTGTCCAAAAGTCTCTTAAAAAACCCCATCATATCCGCCTCCACTACCGTTGCTGGCAGCCCGTTCCACGCACTCACCACTCTCTGAGTAAAAAACTTACCCCTGACATCTCCAGCACCTTAAACCTGTGTCCTCTTGTGGCAACCATTTCAGCCCTGGGACTCTTGACTATCCGCACGATCAATGCCTCTCATCTGGTGGACTGAATAAGGATATTTAAAAAAATAATTACTATTTCTCGCATTGCCTCCTCAGAAACGGTTCATTTAAGACAAATTTATAATTTAAAATAGTTCAGAAAGTATTACAAGGTGCACCATACATTGATTCATTTCATAATACTACTAGTCTAGGATAGATCTGTTAAAAAAATTGATTAGTAGCGGATTGTATTCAGAAACAGTTGCCCCTGTTTTCCCGTCGAAAAAATTACCCGGCACAGCCTGTGAACAATATCAGAACACTGACATTTCGGACTTTTTCAGTTATACTGGCCGTGTTAATTCCTGGACCAATAAGTTGCCATTTGAGTTAAAAGAATCATTTAACTGAACAATGCTGTCCAATCTCTGAAATTGATCTGTCACTTGCAATCCTCAATTTATGGACACGATTTTCAGTGAGGCTGGACCCAGAGATCATTTCAAATGCTGCTTCGGCGGTGTTCAGTTTAGTAATCTAAGTCTGCCTCTGCAAGTTACTGTAGTTCACCCTCAAGATAATTCCGATACTTAACATGCTTCTGATCTGTCACAAGAAAGAACGACTGAATCGAACATTTAATGGCACATTATATGTTAAGAATCTTAGCAAGAATTAAATTCTCATTATTTTATAAAAATACGGGATTTTTAATAGCCTGGTGATCGCTTAATCGGGATGCATGGAGAATGGTGTAAAGAGTTACTGATAGCTGGTTTTGATACTAAGGAATATTGTATCCAAAGTGTTAGGGTATTTGGAATCATCAACTCCTGATTAGAAGTTCAAGGCTTTGTTCACACAGGGCAATAGGAATATATTTTGAATGGTTTTCTTTTAGCTTAATGAAGGATCAATGGGATTTGAAGCCGGGGCTTTTAAATAAACAAAAATGCAGTATTAATTGTCTTATGCTTAATATGTTATAAACCAGATGAATTCGGGCAACATTAATGGACAGTAGGAAAGTTATATATGGTGTTTCAAAAGATGTGCACTGGATTTCTTCCTGTGTTTAAGATTATTTACAAATTGAAATGTACCATTGAGTTAGAAATTACCTGTGATGGTATTGTAAATTTTGGAGTGGTGGGGCTGAAAGTATCTTCAAATTGCATTGAGGTTACAGGAGAAGAAAGGATGAAAGACTCTACATATATTGTCCTGTGGATTATGTCTTGATACTGCAGTATTTGGATGCATGCATTGTCTCACTGAATAGCAGACCAGGGGAGAACAGACCCAGCCTATCAGTAACTGCCATGGAGCTTTTATCTCTGTCTTGTGTCTGTGAAGTGCTGCAAAAATGGGAGTTAAACAGGATGTTTTCATTAATTCCAAACGATCTGATCTGGTGTGTAGTCTGACTTGGTCTGATGTCTGGGTTCAGCGTGTGAAGCTAGGCACAAAGAAACATTTAGATTTAATGTAGTGGTTTGATTAGGTTCTTAAAATCAGTGAGAATATCATTTAGAGACGATTTAAGAGAAAGTCAGATCTTGACACACTTCTGCATATGATTAATGTATCTTGTTACGGCTGGACCATGTAGTTGATGATATTTTCTCGCAGACTGTGAACAACAGAACAGTTGTTGCATTAATTTATTGAGCTCTGTTTTATAATAGCTGATAGATTTAGGTGTTCACAAATGCCACATGCCATTCTAGCTATCATCCAGATGTTCACAGGTACCAGTCTAACTAATGGATAATTATGTCCTTTATACATTTAATACACCCAGACAAACTCAGATTAGAAATTAAAATAAGAACATTTGAAATTAGGGCTCTGCAACAAAATAATTATTTATATTTAGATTTCAACAAAGCATTGTTATAAATTTTAAACCCTTGAGCAATCTTATGTGCATTTTCTCCCGTTTTTTTTTAAAGATTGGCTTTTTGACTAATGTATGAAGCGGCTTTGTTTTCTGTGTACAGACATCTGGATGGATTTGACAGTCAATGTTTTCACACGCCCACAGAGAAACAATTATAGATTGGCTGGTAATTTATGAATTTTAAATACACCACTGGGAGTCTCCAAATGGGTAATATCCCAAACCCAACACTAACGGAAGGCTGCAACAGAAATACACTAGAAGTTAAACTGAGCAGGTGAAGAATTTTACGTCCAATTTTGCCCCCTACAGGCAAGTGACGTCCAAGAAAAAATATGACCGTTAAAGACCATTTCACCATCTCCTGCTGGTCGTTGAAAACAAAATGGATTGATAACACAGATCCATCAACAATAAATAACCAAAATGCGTTTTTGTTAAAATAATTTGTGTGCAAATCATATTAGATTTGTTTTCCTGTTGTAACATTTGAGATAAATTAACCTAGAAATTAAAAGTCTGGATCCAATTTTATTTAATAAAATTATTTTTTTTGTTTCAAAGTCAGTATACATTTAAAGTACAGATTTAATTTCCGTGAAGCGAGGAAACTGTTTCCTTGGTGCAGACAGGGCGTTACCCTGCTCCAGTGAAATTAAGTGTTAACAAAAAATAATTATTTTGAAAAGCAGTTGCAACGTTAGGTTTGATGTTTTATACACAATTAGGCAGACAAATTTTCAAGTTGTTTAATTTACAGAAGCAATTTTGTATATTAGTGAAATTCTAAATGAGGAAACCTTTTTTATCTTCAGCATGTATGAGAATCTTAATAAAATTATTTGCCTTTATGTTGTAAATAATTACAAATTTGTATCGTTCTATGGATCACTTTGTATTTCCGAGAATTTATTTCACTTAGGATATCATTCTCCTTTTATTGATAATAACGTCCCATTTTTTCCTGGTTAAATAGGTCATTTCCTCAAAATAACAGAAGGATCCATAATACAATTAAATGAAGTATACAATCTTCTGGTTTCAATTGTTAAATTTTGGCTCTGTTAAACCTCTCAGGCTGATTTATAAAACATCCTTTGACACTATATTTGAAAAAGTAAGAGAGTTTGCAAACCCTAATAGTGATACTTCAATCACCATACCTAAAAGCTGTATATGTCACTTAAAATTCACCTTTCACTTACACTGTGCTGAAGAAAAAAATTACTGCTCAATTTCCCTGGATCTTTGCAGTCACTGCAGTAGCAAATTACCACATAATGTGTGCAACATCTTAAGTCACCTTCAGGTTTAGAAGCTTATAAATAAGTGATTTTTAAAATATAAACAGTGCAAGTACATTATATTTTAAGAATGTTAAAAGATAATATAATTTGTAACATTTGTGTTCTGTGCTATGTTGTACAAAATATTCTCACAAAAGTTTTGATTATTCAGTTATTTTCCCTTCAGTTTGGAATCCTTTTAGGTTATTAACATTGTTTGGCAAAGCCAGGAAAGTTATGTTGTTTTGAAAAATAATGTTTTTTGGCTATATACTGTTTCCATAATAATTTGCAATAAAATTGATATTGAAAATGATACTGCTCTTTCAAAGTCATCCAACTGTGTATCTTTTTACTCTTCTGGGATCTGTCTGTCCCTGCTTATCCCAGTCAAATCGCTGACTTGCATGCCTGTGATTTATCCACATACAAATATGATTGATCGGTAGTCTGCAGAGTATCTACTTTTTGAAAGATGTGTTCTTAAAGCAGGATGCACAGCTGGCACTATAACATATGTATTGCCAATGTAGAGTTTTATGTGTAAACAAAATCAAAATTTCTGAGTAAACCTACAAAGGTGCCTCTCTACTTATTATTTGCTAAAACCCTCAAAATTTCATGTTATAGCTGTGAAAATAGATTGAAATGGAACATAAGGTTTCAAGAAAGAGATTAAGCAAGAAAATATCCATGGTTTAAAATATACATCGCTTTTAGAAACATAAAGACATAGAAAACCCACAGCACAATACAGGCCCTTCGGCCCACAAAGCTGTGCCGAACATGTACTTACTTTAGAAATTACCTCAGGTTACCCATAGCCCTCAATTTTTCTAAGCTCCGTGTACCTATCCAGGAGCCCCTTAAAAGACCCTATCGTATTCGCCTCCACCACTGTCGCCAGCAGCCCATTCCAGGCACTCTCCACTCTCTGCGTAAAAAATTTACCTCTGACATCTCCTCTGTACCAACTTCCAAGCTCCTTAAAATGGTGTCCTCTTGTGTTAGCCATTTCAGCCCTGAGAAAAAGCCTCTTGACTATCCACATGATCAATGCCTCTCATCACCTTATGCACCGCGCCACGTTCACCCAAACTATTCTCATAAGGTATGCTCGCCAATCCAGGCAAGTTTTAAGTAAAACTTATGATAAATATAGTTGAAGCCTTACGCATCAACCACAGCCTACCAGTCAACCTCAGCGCTTTGCAATTCACCTACCGGAGCAACAGGTCAACAGCAGATGCCATCTCTCTGGCCCTACATTCCTCCTTAGAACACCTGGAGAATAAAGACGCATACGTAAGGCTCCTTTTCGTTGACTACAGCTCTGCCTTTAATACCATCATTCCAAATAAACTGATTCCTAAGCTCCGGAACCTGGGCCTTAGCACTCAGATCTGCAGCTGGATCTTCAACTTCCTCACAGACAGGACCCAGGCTGTAAAAATAGGGGACAAGCACTCCTCTACAATCACTCTGAGCACCGGTGCCCCACAAGGCTGTGTACTCAGCCCCTTCCTGTACTCACTGTACACCCATAATTGTATAGCCAAGTTTCCATCAAACTCAATATATAAGTTTGCTGATGACACAACAATTGGCTATGTTTAAGAGGGAGTTAGATATGGCCCTTGTGGCTACAGGGGTCAGGGGGTATGGAGGAAAGGCAGGGGCGGGGTTCTGAGTTGGATGATCAGCCATGATCATAATAAATGGCGGTGCAGGCTCGAAGGGCTGAATGGCCTACTCCTGCACCTATTTTCTATGTTTCTATGTTTCTAATTGTAGGCCGTATTGGGTAATGATGAGCTTGAGTACAGAGAGGAAATTAAGAACCTGGTGGCATGGTGCGAAGACAATAACCTATCCCTCAACGTCAGCAAGACAAAGGAATTGGTTGTTGACTTCAGAAGGAGTAGCGGACCAGATGACCCAATTTACATTGGTGGTGCGCAAGTGGAACAGGTCAAAAGCTTTAAGTTCCTCGGGGTCAATATCACAAATGGCCTGACTTGGTCCAACCAAGCAGAGTTCACTGCCAAGAAGGCCCACCAGCGCCTTTACTTCCTGAGAAAACTAAAGAAATTTTGGCCTGTCCCCTCACTAATTTTTATAGATGCACTGTAGAAAGCATTCTTCTAGGGTACATCACAACCTGGTATTGAAGTTGTCCTGTCCAAGACCGACAGAAGCTGCAGAAGATCGTGAACACGGCGCAGCACATCACACAAACCAATCTCCCATCCTTGGACTCACTTTACACCGCACGCTGTCGGAGCAGTGCTGCCAGGATAATCAAGGACACGACCCACCCAGCCAACACACCTTTCGTCCCTCTTCGCTCCGGGAGAAGGCTCAGGAGCTTGAAGACTCATATGGCCAGATTTGGGAACAGCTTCTTTCCAACTGTGATAAGACTGCTGAATGGATCCTGACCCGGATCTGGGCCGTACCCTCCAGATATCCAGACCTGCCTTTCGGTTTTTTTTGCACTACCTTACTTCCCATTTTTCTATTTTCTATTTATGATTTATAATTTAAATTTTTAATATTATAGATTTGTAATTCAGGGAGCGGGAAGCGCAGAATCAAATATCGCTGTGATGATTGTACGTTCTAGTATCAATTGTTTGGCGCCAATAAAGTATAAAGTATAAAGGATAATGCTGAACAAGATACTTAAAATGTTGATAAGCAACAAGATTATTTGCCTCTATGTTGTAAATGATCACAAATCCAAATCATAAAAATGATTATTTTTTGATGTTAATATGTAGGCAAGTATTGCAACCAGTGAAAAAATAATCAGTTAATCTGTTTTTTGGTTTCTGTGGTTGGTTGTGAAAGTAATATTCGAGAGGATATCACGAGAATTCTCGGAATGAGACTTTTGTGTAAAGTTTAATTTGTAAGATGGCATCGATAAACTGCAACATTTCCCTATCACGTGCTGAGGCATCAAGCCTTCCTTAGTGTTTAAGACTGTGATTCATTGAATGTGACATTACATCCAAACACGCACCAAATGAATCTTTATTATTTTGGAATTCTCTTCATTGTTTAGAATTTCATAAGTAGCAACACTGAAAACATATGGAAGAGTAATTTATGTCTTAATGAAAATAGTTTGTACATACTCCCTATTGTTGAAAACTGACAATTTTAAAATAGGAATACTCCGCAGAACATTGCTGATCCATACGTGTACACAAATGGAATAGTGGTAGAAACTTTACGTTAAAAAATCCTCTTTCTGAAACAACGCTTCTTCAAAATATTACAGGCAAGGTTCCAGGCTATTTGTCGCAAGTAGTCTATACTGATATTTCTGCTCCATAGGCACCTCTATTCACCTTTTTTCATCCATCCATCCTATTTGCTCATCCTATTCCCTCAACCTATTCCCATCTCCTCCTTGTTATGATCTAGCTTCTCTTAAATTTAGTGAGCTACTTTCTTTCTGGAATCAGGTTGCACTTTTCTGACAAATGTTTGGGTGATGTCATTTCTTCAAAATTTTTTTTGGATTTATTATGAGTACCTTACATTTGACCCTTCCTTCTGATCTTGCCTGCAAGTAGGAAGCTTTCCTTCTTGCAATCGTTATATTAAATATTTTATTAACACTCCAAATCTCAGGCTTTATCTTGTGAAATATCATCCAATTTAGTCCCTTCTGCTGAAAAAAACTATAATTATTATAGATTCAAGCAGATAAACAAGAACAAAAAGAAGGAGCAAATATGCATGGGGAAATATGACAAGATCAATAGGGCTAAAATCATAATAGCTTCAGTACTCGGGGCCTCTGGAACGGAAGCACAGTCGGCGCGAGATGAAGACTGCAGCCTTCCTGCCTCCATATTGTAAAGCACTGAAGTATGAAGACTGATTTGCACAAGAATTAGAGGAACTTGGAGCTCTGCAACAAATGCATGCTTAAGTAATAAAGTTTCCAATTCTGATAGGAATGCAGAAATTGTTCTGAAGTACTATTAACCGCACATCTTTCATCGTTTGCAATCTTAAACTTTGCCAACTATATTTCTGTTTGCATAATATCAACTTTCATATTCCTAATTAACTCCTGCAATGGAATCCCGCAAGGCACTTCAGTGTAAAAATGTTCGATTTTATGATTAAACAACTGAGCTCATGACTTTGGTTTCCGAAAGTTTGTGATTTCTGACTGAGATCAAGCATTGCAGGGAACTTTGTCTTGGTTCCATACTGCCGGGAACTTCTTTCTTACATTTGTTAGTAGACATACCAAAAAAAAAACATACAGAAAATATTGTAAAATTAATTTACACTAACATGTTAGTAAATTCAGAAATCTGATAGAGTCACAAATTCCAAGAAAACAGAGTCACCAGTTTAAAAACTTATGGATCACAGTACAATCCCACAACAATGTTTAAAGTTCCTCAGCAGTGCAACAACTGAGTTTTCACACAGCACTATTTACCTGGAAAATTGGCCTTGTCTATGGATTAACAATGGTTTTATACCCTTACCTATCCATTGAGTACAATGGTGAGTGATACTGAGTGGGACGAATAACAGGAGTCCCAGACTGCTCTGTGCATTGTCCAGCACCAGGTGAGGTTAACCCTGACCACAATGTTTTCATCTTATTTGGTTGAACTCTGAGTATTTTTCTGTTCATCTTAAGTAGTATTGCTATGAAAAAGGATCAGGTGTAGATCTTTGAAAAGCTCCCTGTGGTTTTGATGCTAAAGGCAACCTAGAATGATTTGATGATTGGCCATGATCTTCCCTGAACATCAAAGGTGCAGGTGAATTAATTCAAGGAAACCAAGATCATTGTCCCTTTGAAGGCAGGTTGTGATAATTTAAATTTTAAAAATGATCCAAAGCTCAAACTGAAGTGAAATATGATCGCTATCAGTTAGTTAGTTAAAAGAAGGTGAAATATGCTGGTTTATTTTGCCATTGTGGGCAATTAGATAGCAACAGATATCTAGTACAGGCCAAATAAACAAACTCACAGCATTACATGGAATTTTTTGTTTTGCAAAGATCCTGTAGCTGTTTTTTTTTCTTTTATAAAGTAATTTTATAAAATCGATATGTGTGAAAGCATTCATGCTAGAATATCAGCAATGATTATGGGAAATTATGGCAGCAATTCTGCCTACTGAAGACCAGGAGAATGGCCTATAACATTCATATAGTTCTCATTAAAAATCACAAATGATTGGTTAGTGCCAAGATCTGCAGTTGCGACAGCGTGATGGAAAACGAATAATTCCAAGGATGGAACAACACATCTGTCAGCAGCAGCTTTTACCCTGAGTCAAGAGGCTATCCTTTGAAGTCCCTGCTGGAGCCGTGGTTAGATTGCTGCCCCTAGTGCAGGGCTGAGGAAGTCCTGCACTGAAGCAGCACTGGATGAGGTTCTCACAGAGGTTCATCTTCAAATTGTCAGTTGTGCAAAAAAAAAAGTTTCTATGAAGGTGAGCAGGTGAGTTTAGTTTGTTGACAAACAGCAAAATTGGACAAGTTGTGCATTAAAAAGTAAATTAGTGCAGGTATAAATCTGAAATGAAAACTGAAAATGCTGGAATTATTCAGTTGATCAAGCACCACCTGTGGAGAGAAATTTTTCAGGGTCTGATGATGTATCATTGAAATGAATCATTGAACCTGTTTCTCCACCGGTGCTACCTGACCCGCGGACTTTCACTAACTAATTCATTGCTGCTTGTGGGCCATGCTTATGCATATTGCCAGTGCATTTTCTGTATTACCACTGTGATTATGCCTCACTAGATATAAAATGCCAAAATCCTAAGGTCATGATCAGAGCTATAAACATGTAGTTTCATTCTTTTATTTTAGTTATTTGGAAAAAGAGTAATTCCTTAAAATGAGCAATCCACTCACCAACCTCCCTGCTTGCAGAATTCCCAACATAACTTTGGAATAGAACAGATACCATTGATAGGGTCAGCATATTAGACAAAGCTTCTCCGTAGCTACGTACTGTTGATGCTCGAGTACATACTTGAATTCAGGCTTCTTAAATACAGAGTAATAACTACTGCCAATCAAAATTACTTAGGCTAATTAAAAATATGAATGTAAGGGACCCTGAGATGTACTAATGAACTACATAAGACAGCAGTTGTTGGATTATTTTCACTGATCTGTTGATAGACTTGACACAGGTTAACTTTGTAGGCCGAATGGCCTGTTCCTGGGAGTACGATACTATCTTCTAAAGGAACGATTTAGTCTCAAGAATGCAGCAAAATTGCTGAGATCACATGCCTGTTTGCTGATTTTCCCTATTTGCTCATAACATTCTGGCCCATTGGTCCAAATCTGCTCAAAAACAAACCCTTACTAACTTTCCCTGTAACTCATTTTACCAACAGTCCGATCCTCTCCCCCAGATTCCACCATCCACTTACACGAGGGGCAATCTACTGTGGACAATTAAACTTGACAACTGTCATGCCTTTGAAACAAGTGTATTCAGGGGAAAAGAAACCTTGCAAGACAATGAGAAGAATCTTGAAATTCTGTATAGATGACAGTGGAGACCAGGAAGAGCTATTTCATCTCAGCAATTTTTCCTTGTTTGCAATTGATAAATTGATAACTACAAGGAGAAGATGGTGACGCGACGCAGCGCGCGCGGCCGCTCCGAAGTGATATCATATTTTTAAGTAGGATGCCGTGCACAATCCTGATTTGATGGAGACAGCTATGAGAAGCACGGAGGAGCATCTGGAGAAACTTCGGAAATACCAGCTTCGCTGCCGCTGCTACTGTGCGTTCGAGAATCTCCAGAGGGGAAGGCCCCAAATCCTTGTCTTTGCCTATTGCCTGTTGCTGGGGCTGGGGTTGAAGTGCTTGGCAGAGATGGTGCTCAGTGCTCGGTGTCGGAGGCTCGAAGTTTTCGGACGGACTCAAGAGTCGGCTGTGGTCGGGTGCTTCCAGGGTGCTGCATCGGCAAGTTTGCAGCGCTGGAAGCTCATGGCAGGGAGAGTTTTTCTTCCTTCTCCATCTGCGTGAGATGATGGAACTTTCGAGAGACTTTGAGACTTTTTTTTACCATGCCCATGGTCTGTTCTTATCAAATTATGGTATTTCTTTGCACTGTTGTAACTATATGTTATAATTATGTGGTCTTTGTCAGTTTTTCAGTCTTGTTTGTCTTGTGTTTCTGTGATATCATCCTGGAGGAACATTGTATCATTTCTTAATGCATGCATTACTAAATGACAATAAAAGAGGACTGCGTGTCCTCATAATCTAAAAAAAAATGCTTCATTCTATTCAATTTCCCTGTCTCTATTCTCACCTCTATTCCCATGAACCAAGTCATTCAGGTCTTTTCATCAGTTATCATAAGTGCTCGTCAGAACACTACAAATCTTCCTGCCCTTAAATCAATGATCTGGGATCTATTGCATCTACATGAGAGCAGATATGACCTCAGGTTTATTGTTGTGCAAACTTTGTCATCTGAAGAGAAAAGAGTGCATGAAAATCTATTAGTACGCTGCCCAAGGACTATTGCTGAAAGTTTCCTGTAACTGGACTGATCCATCATCATCCTGACAAAAGGGTATTGTGCCAGATGTGAAGCCTTAATTTCTTAGGGAATAAAATATTAACAAGAATGCATTGTTTTGATATCATTTTAAACTAATAGATATCTGCTACCACAAATTTGTGTCATGACACCTGTCTATAAATTTTGAAGATTACTCTGAAAGATTAACCAGGCCCCCAAAATTTGAGTAGAAATCGATAGATTTTTTTTTAGCTATGAAGGGATGCGTTAACATAGGTAAGTCAGACTGAAGTAAAAAGTAAGTAATGGAATTTCAATACTTTGATTCATGCTGCTTAACTTGGTATTGCTATGGTTTAATGTCCCATCTAATAAAGCAGAAGACGTTGCATAAATCTCATCGTGGTAGTTTGGAGATTTGATTACAGTTTCAGAAAATCTAGAAAAGATTTCTTTATCAGAAAAGTCATTGGGTTATTGTAAATCATAACCAATTAATTGACAGGATGCTTTGCTTCTCTGGTTGAAGCATAGAATAAATATAAAAGGGAATCATGTCATAACTAGATAGAATCCTAGGCCACAGCTATCTTCACTTCCGGTCACCACAGTACAGCAAAGAAATACTTACACTGGAGGGAGTGCAGAGGAAACTTCGGAGAATGTTGCCAGGAATGAAAAATTGCAACTATGAGGAATGACTAGATAAGCTACCAAAAAGAAGAAAATTTAGTTGAGGTGAAAAAAAAATGAGGGGCAATGAACCAAGGAAGATTTAGCCAAGGTGAGAAAAAGTATGACGGTAAGGTAAATAAAAAAAAAACACAATTCCTCTCAGGGCATCACCTCTCAAACTACCTGTCCACCTCTACTATGAAGCGCCTCCTGCCCCAAATGTAGCAGCTTCTGCAGGTCCCACTCTGACTTTGCTAGCTGGACATTCAGTATGGAATCATTGTCATCCTCAATCCCAAGGGTTGAATAACGAGATTCCATGCAGAGAGGCAGTGGAGAGACAGAGGAGAAAATAAAAAGTGGTCAACTCATCAGAGGCAATAAAGTGATAAAGGAGAAAAAAATGAATTGCAGAGTTGGGAAACACTGGAATCAGATCAGAAGGCTTTGAACAATGACAGGTAGGGAAGCAAACCTGGAATCTTGCTTGATTATTTGCTGCAGCAGTCAGGAAGTGCAGCGCTGCCATAGATGCCATTACTGAATCATAGAGAGAGTCACACAGAACAGAAACAGGTCTTTCAGCTCATTCTATCCACACTGACAATCTAATTATACTATTCAGAATCCAATGTAAATGAAACATATATCTATGGGTTTCTCAGTCCTCTCAGAAGGGGCAATAAACACACATGTAATTCAAAGGATAGGGGAGTTCTTCCCAGTTTCCTGGCCTGTATTTATTCTTCAAAATGCATCTCCACGGCAAATTATCTAAGCAATAATCCTGTTTGTGTTTGTGGACGCTTACTATTACACGTTCACTCTCATATTTCCCACATTGCTATAGTCATTTCTAAAGCAACTTATTACCTGCTGAGCACCTTGGGGTACCTAACGTTACGGAAAGTGCTTCGTGGTATTCTTTCTTTTATTATTGTAGTGTGACATGTTCCAGGGTGAAAAGAAGTAATGGACACTGGAAAGCAGTTAAATAAAATGAAGGAGGTGTAAGTGCGTTATAGGATTAGAAGCAATTAAAGGAAAGTTTCACTACCTTTAGTCCATAGTAAATTGGCTCAAAAATTCTGAATAAATATTGAAGCAAATTTGAAAATTAAGTACTTTTTTCAAATATTATGAAACCCTGCAACTCTACATTTAATTTAAGCTATCTTTAGCCCTATTTTGAACACCTTGAAGTAAATCATACTGTATCTTAGCAACATATTGGAAATCTTGCAAATGAGAGATATCTGGAAGTCATTATGGAACAATTGTGAATCACAATTTTACTTTTTTAGATCGATTTTTCTCCCTGCATGGCGCACATGGCGGATGCAAACTTTTAAAAATAAGCAGCAGAGTCAATGTTTACAGGTCGAGTTTTCAATGCATGTTCACATTTTGTTGCAAAACAAACAGCACTTGTCATTTATTGTGGAAATGTGTGATAGAATACTGAGTAACACCTGCGACAGTCAAAGGATTAGCAATCAGTCTGTGCCACCCATAGCTAGCGCAAAGCTATCTGGTTTAGCATCAGTCTTTGGTAAACAACAGATATGTTATTGACAGCAACAAGACAAAGCAGCATATAATGTGTTTTCTGAAAAACATTATGTTAAAACAGGACTGTAGTCCAGCAGCTGATGTTGATATACAAAGAGAAATGGTGAAGCTGGTATTAATAGGAGTGTACAGTGATATTGTTTGAACAGGTGTGTGGGGAGTTGCTATGATATGAAATGAATAGCAGGAGTGTTGTTTCCAGTCAATAATACCACAACGATCAAGTAATGAAAACCTTCATTGTCACAACAATCTTCATCTTGGGAACTTGTTTCTCAGTTGGGAATGGAACCACTTCCTATTTCAGGACCGCTGTATAACCAGCCAGTCTCTGCAGGTTGTTAAACCAGAGTGCTGAAGCTACTGCTGTGGTTCACGGCTGTCCGGGCATTGTTTTTAAACATTTCTGATAAATATTAACAACTTTTACATGGGGGGGTGGGTGCAGAGTATCATTTCCAGACTCTAAAATTTATTGGAGTCCTGCCAAGGTTGGAACTTTTTTTTCGTTGGACTGTTGGAGATCTTATGCAGGTGTATACAATTATGAGGGGCGTAGATAGAGTGATTATGCAGCCTTTTTCTCTAGCGTTGAGGAGTTGAGGACATAGAGAGGGGAGAGATTTAGCAGGAACCAGGGGAGTAACTTTTCACCCAGAGAGTCATTGGTAGATAGAATAAGCTGCCAGAGGAAGTGGTTGAGGCAGGCATGATTAGCAATAATTAGAAGATAATTGGATAGGTATATGGATAAGAAAGGATTACTGCAGGACTCCCAACCTTTTTCATGCCAGGGATCCCTGCCATTAACTAAGGAGTCTGTGGACCCTGGGCTGGGAACCACTGAGGTGCTGTAAAGTCAAAATGGTCAATATCGACACGGAGTGCAGAAATAGAGCATCCGAGATGTCTCTCTGCTTATTTCTGCAGGTAGGTCAAGCAATATTGGATCACTTACAAAGCACATGGTCAGTAAAGAATCAGTAAACGGGATCCTGGGCTTCATAAATGGAGATGCAGCTTGAGAGAACCAAAAACAGGTAGATAATGCATAGCTTCAATAGAACACTGGCAGTTCCACAACAAACATTTCACACTACTTCACTTTAGAAAAAGTTGCAGAAAGGGCACACAAAAAGTTGATAGCCTTTTCTCAAAGGTTTATGTTTAGCTGCATTGTAGAAAGGATGTGCAGATTTTCAGGAAGCTGTAGAAGAGGTTCACCAGGATATTGTCTGGATTGACCTGTATTAGCTAGAAGGAGAAGCTGGACAAATTGGGATCGTTCTCTTTGAAGCATCAGGGGCTGATAAAATCAGATAAAGTTATGAGAGGTATAAATGGGGTAGACTTGTTAAATACACTTGTTAGGGTGCATTATCCAGTTACCTTATAAGGTAACCGTAGCCTTCAGCCAGGAGCAGATGTCATCAGGTGGTTCCCAACCTTAAAAGAGTGTTTCGACCCTTAACCACAACACTCTCCAATTGGTGGGCTGGCAGTGGTGGCCAAATCACTGCCTACCTGCTCCTGGCTTCCAGCTCCCCTCCTCTCGCCTACTCCAAATCCAACAAGAAGCTCGTTCTGCCTCTTCCCCCATCCTATGAGCTGCTTGTTTTTTGTTCCTTTCGTCCAGGCCCAGATCTGACAACAACCACCATGCTGATTTGGCTGGGAAACCTCTGCAGCTGATCTCCACAGGGAACAACCATGCCTGCCATCCCTTGTCTTTACACTCCTGCACTAGGGGCTGGTACTTCAAGGCCTTTCTCTCGTGGGTCTCTTCCCATCCCTCCTCCCATGGCACAGTCAGCTCAACCAGAATTATTTTCTTGTCTTCGGTTGACCACAGTACAATGTCCGGGCGTAGGGTAGTGTGCACCACATCCAGGAACTGCAACCTCCTTCCCGCATCGACCCTCATCTCCCAGGACCTAGATAGTCAGATTCTCAGAGTTCAAAGTAAATTTTATTATCAAAGTACATATACAGTATGTCACCATATACAATCCTAAGATTCATTTTCCTGTATAGATGGGGTAGCTAATCAGAGTCTCTTTCCTAGTGTGGAAGTATCAAATACTAGAGGCTATAGATTTAAGGTGAGCGAGGGAAAGTTTAAAGGGGAAGCTTTTTACACAGATTGGCAAGTGCCTGGAATGCACAGCCAGGAAGGAGGTGGAAGCAGATATAACAGTAATTTTCAAGAGGAATTTAGACAGGCACATGAATCCAACTGCAGACAGATGGATTAGTTGGATTGACATCATGGCCTTTGCAGACATGGCGGGCTTCTTCCTGTGCCATGCAGTTCTATGTTCTAAGCTTTACTTTCTGCTTTTGCTATGAATAAGGATGAAAGGGGTTGCTTTCTTTAAGGCAGACAAGCACGGGAGCAAATTTGATAGGGATGCACAAAAAGATGATGCACTTAGATATTCTAAGTACAGCAAAACTGTTCTCTTCCACAGATGTGCAGATTTCAACTGACTGGCAATAGCTCTGGGGGTAAAGTTGGAATTATGCAGCTGGGTTATTGTGATCTGAACTCACAGGCTGAAAAATGGATAAATTGTTGAGAACGATGGTCAGCAGGGTAGCACGGAGAGGGAGTGGATCAAAGCTACAAAAAGTCACCATGCATTTGACAGACCAAGTGGCTTTTTTCAGTGCTGGAGTGATTCATTGAGAGACACGGTCTTCACTGACAAGACCAGCACTTCTGGCTCATTCATAGTTGTCCACTCATCAAGAGCTGAACAGAGATTCCATATTCTCCAGGCCAGCATGGTTTCCTCCCTAATAGACATAAGTTAATTATTGATATTTACAAATAAAAGCTTTTTATTTTAATATTTCATTAACTAAATTCAGCTTATCAAACTGTTTTGCTGGAATATGAAGTGAATTCACAGTTTCTGTCTTTGGTAGGTCAGGCCTTTATGTTGCTCGTTCATTGACAAAACCTCTACACCAGCACAGCCACCTGCATCCTTCCTGAGTCAGGCCACAATGTCCATGCTGATTATCACATACCCATCAATACTAATCCCATTTACCAGGGCTTAGTCCACAGCCTATTATGCTTTGTTTAAGCAGATGTTTGTTCAGATGTTTCTTGAATATTATGAGAGCATCTGACATCTGATGTTTGGAATGGATATTGAACCCATGAGCACTGCTTCACTACTTAATTATTTCTATTTTTTACACTACTGTTTAATTTAACTATTTAATATATATACTTATTGTAATTTTAATTTTTCTCTCTATTATTGTGTATCGCATTGTATTGCTGCCGTAAAGTTAACAAATTTCATGACATATGTTGGTGATATTAAACCTGATTCGGATTCACAACCTTCTCAGCCAGTATGTTCCAGGGATTCTTCTTCGGGTCCTTTGAATTCTCAACCTTGCACTCGGTGTCAGTAAGTCCAAAGAATTGATGGTAAACTTCAGGAAGTGAAAGACAAAGGAACACACACCAGTCCTCATCAAGGGATCAGAAGTGGAAAGGGTGAGCAATTTCAAGTTGGTGGGTGACAACATCTCTGAGGATCTGTCTCGGACCCAACATATTGATGCAGCTGCAAATAAGGCATGGCAGTAGCTGTACTTCATTAAGAATTTGAGGAGATTTGGTATGTCACCAAAGACATGCACAAATTTCTACAGATATACCGTGGAGAGAATTCTAACTGGTTGCATCTCTATTTAGTATGAGGGGGTTACTGCACAGGATCAAAATAAGCTACAGAGAGTTGTAAACTTAGTCAGCTCCATCATGGGCACTAGCCTCTGTAGTATCCAGGACATCTTCAAGGAATGATGCCTCAGAAAGGTGGTATCCATCATTAAGGACCCCAATCACCCAGGTCATTGTTACCATCAGGAGGGAGATACAGAAGCCTGTAGGCACACACTAGGCGATTCAGGAACAGCTTCTTCCCCTCTGCCATTTGATTTCTGAATGGACATTGAACCCATAAGCACTAACTCACCACTTCTTTATTTCTATATTTTGCACTGCTTATTTATTTTAACTATTATATATATATTTCCAGTGATTAGGCTAGGGTTAAATTAGGGGATTGCTGGGCGGCGCAATTCAGAGGGCCAGAAGGGTATATTCCACGCTGTATCTCAATAAAATAAATGAAGGGGCTGCAGGAGAAAGGTATTGAGACAGATACCATCTAAGCAGCTCTTGGATAGGTACATCGAGTGGGTGGCGGATGGGATGGGAGCTTAGTAAGATATGAATGCAGGAAATTGAGAGTAGCTGGGAGGCTGCTGTGTTCAGTATGAACTTAGAAACATAGAAACATAGAAAATAGGTGCAGGAGTAGGCCATTCGGCCCTTCAAGCCTGCACCGCCATTTATTATGATCATGGTTGATCCTCCAACTCAGAACCCCGCCCCAGCCTTCCCTCCATACCCCCTGACCCCTGTAGCCACAAGGGCCATATCTAACTCCCTCTTAAATATAGCCAATGAACTGGCCTCAACTGTTACCTGTGGCAGAGAATTCCACAGATTCACCACTCTCTGTGTGAAGAAGTTTTTCCTAATCTCGGTCCTAAAAGGCTTCCCCTCTATCCTCAAACTGTGGCCCCACGTTCTGGACTTCCCCAACATCGGGAACAATCTTCCTGCATCTAGCCTGTCCAATCCCTTTAGGATCTTATACGTTTCAATCAGATCCCCCCTCAATCTTCTAAATTCCAACGAGTACAAGCCCAGTTCATCCAGTCTTTCTTCATATGAAAGTCCTGCCATCCCAGGAATCAATCTGGTGAACCTTCTTTGTACTCCCTCTATGGCAAGGATGTGGGCTGAAGGGCCTGTACTCGTGCTGTATTGCTCTATGGCTCGATAGTTCTAATTGGACAGTACCAGAATGGATAAATGTTTGACAATTACTGTTGTATTCCTTCAAATATTGCTCAGTGCATGTTTGCACATTTTATAGCAGGTCGAATCTAACCTGCTCTAGTTCTTCATCCATGGTCCTTTATCTGGGCCACATGTGGAGAACGATTTGAGCTGAGAGATGTACGGACTGGGGCATGTATCACTGAAATCCTGTCTTCAAACGCCCTGATGGCAGGGCAGTGGGTAGGAGGGTGAGGTGAGAGGGAGCCATGGAGGAAGGGTGTAGCACCTGCCTCCAATCAGAGTTGAGAGGCTCTTCTTTAGTGTTTGATTACACCAGCTCATTAATTATTTTTTAAATTTATGCAAATTAACAAAATAATTAAAACACTGAGTAGAGCAATGGAGTCTTAGCATCGTAGAGCACAGAAAAGAGCCTTTCGGTCTACCAAACCCACACTAGCTGTTGCATCCCTCTAACCCCAATCAGAATTTACCAGCACTGGGTCCATACCACTTGTAAGTGAGCTATTAAGTGCCGGTGACCCCCTTCATTATTGCCAGTCATATCAGCACAATGTGGCTCTATACATTTTGGACTCTGCTTCAGATTGGCTTTAAAATGATTTGGCAGTGGGGTAATCCTGTTCCTCCCTGTCCCACTGGCATTTGGTCAGACTTATTTATTGATCTCTTTTTTTTTTGTCCGCTTCTAATTTTACATCAGAAATATCAGTCGTTGCCTTGTGTACATCACAGGACTCTGAGCTGCTTCTAAGGGCCTTTGCTGGCAACAGAGGACCAGAAGCGTCACCAAAGTTGCCCACTATAGTAGCTACTTCTGAGGAAGACAGGCTGTACTGAATGTGGAATGGTACCGAAGATTATCTTCCACCAATTTCTAGGAAGCCACTTAAGTCTTTCCCAGTTCCTTCTTCCTTTACATTGCTGAAGAAGCTGTGGTAGCTTGATTCACCACAGCAAATGACCCCTCAGTGTAATTTAATGCAGGAAAATCAAGGAAGGGGAAGTAAAGAAGGGTACAATGGGACTAATTGGATTGCTTGCCTGGAAGCCAGCATGGACTTGATAGGTTGAATGGCCTCCTTCTATGTCATTATAATATAAACCATGGTAAAATACCTTCTATCCATCCTTTCTTTACCTTTTCTGTTCCTTTGCCTCAAGAAGAATTTGTTGATAGAATCACTGAGGTTTGATGGTGCCCTCTCCTGGTAGCATTAGGAAGCTGCAGCACTGGGAAACATTGGGAAGAACCCGACAAGCTTTTCCAGGCATTCACTGCATCCAATTATCCCAGCAAAGAAATAAACTCCAACCATTAAGAACAAGCATATGTGTCTGCTTTGAGTAGCTATTTAGTATGTGTTCATTAACGAATGCAGAATACATATATGACAAAAGGTATTTTTGAATGTATTACCCAAATTAAACAGCGAATTGACTAAAACAGCCACCTGTGACTCACTTTGCGAAGTCTAGGTGGAATGATATTCTCACAAACCTCATTAATCATAGCTATTATCAAAGCATTTATGTGTGCGAAATACGGTCTACTTTAAACAGTTTTTTACAAGGAAAATCATGATGTGAAAATAATTGCCTTTCCTCCTCTATTTTGTTGCCCATTTTTCAGTCTCATGACTATTTTCTAGCTAGTGTGAGGTTCCATTGACATGAATTATTCTTAAGTGCCAGACCAAATGCTTAATTGGCATATTGTAGCCAGAGGGTCTTACAAACTGTTAGCCTATGAAAGCACAATAAGCCAATGTTAGACTGCACCTTCATCCTGCATCTTGGAATGAAGATGGATCATTGGATAAAGATCAGAAGCAAAGTCAGAGGAAGCTTGCCCTTCCTTCTTTTCCCTGGAAACTTTAACTACTATCCTGGCACAGGTTGCTTAATTATGTTCAGGACATTGAAGATGATATCCCTGAAGATCTACAGGAAATAACTAAAGTATGATTACACCAGAGGGAATGCAGAGGAGATTCACCAGAATGTTGTCTGGATTGGAGTTATTAAAAGAGTCAAGATAGGCTAGATTTGTTTACACTGGAGTGAAGGAGACCTGATATAAGAGGGATAGATGGGGTAGAGAATCATTTACTCATGATAAAATGTACACAATATTTTACATATGATAGGGGTATTAAAAATAACAGTGCATAGGTTTAAGGGAGGAGGAAGAGTTTTAAAGAGACTCTTTCACAATTCACTGCCAGAGGAGGCAGTGAAGCTGGATGATATCTCTAATTTGAAGAGACATTTAGACAGACTCTTGAATAGGCAAGGCATAGAATAATACAGACCTAATGGCGACTAATGGACAAAATTATCATCATTAACGTAGTGGGCCAGTGGGCTCACTCCTTTGCTGTAAGGCTATGACTTCATGATTCCGTGGGAGTGTGCTGCAAGAGCATGAAACAGATACTGTACAATCAGTAATGCCACAAGCCCCAAGAGTCTAGTATGAGTTGTATGATAGTTCAATGTGAGTGAATTCTCTCTTTTTACATTAAGATTATAACACCATAAGATAGAGAAGCAGAGTTGGGCCATTCAGCCCAGTGAGTTTGCTCTGCCATCTGATCATAGCTGATTTATTTTCCCTCTCAACCTATTCTCCTTCACTCTTTCTGTTACATTTGACACTCTTGCTAATCATGAACCTATCAATCTCTACATTGAATATACCCGATGACTTGGCCTCCACAATGAATTCCACAGATTCACCATCCTCTGGCTGCAGAAATTCCTCCTCATCTCTGTTCCAAAAGAGTGTTCTTCTATTCTGAGGGTGTGCCTTGTAGTCCTAGACCTTCCCACTATTGTAAACATCCCCTCCGTGTCCATGCTATCCAGACTTATCAATGTTCAGTCAGTTTCAATAAGAAGCCTCATTGAAATTAACTAAAAACGCCCTCATTTTTCTATACTCCAGCAAGTCATCAAACTTCCTTACATGTTAACACTTTCATTTCTGGGATTATTATTGTAAACCCCCTCCTGACCCTCTCCATTTCTAGCATATCTTTCCCTAAATGTGGGGCCCAAAACTGCTCACAATGTTCCAAATGGCGTCTGACCAATCTGGCCAAGTACTGAAGACCTGCACTGACCAACTGGCTGGTGTATTCACAGATACCTTTAACCTTTGACCAATGCCATCAACATTACATCCTTACTCTTATATTCTTGTCCTCTCAAAATGAATACTAATTTTGCATTTGTCTTTTTTACTAACAATCCAACCTGCAAGCTAACCTGTACTAGTACTCCCAAGTCCCTTTGCACCCCTGATTTCTGAATTCCGTTCCTATTTAGAGAATAGTCTATGCTTTATTTCTTCTACTGAAATGCATGACCATACACTTCCCAACACTATATTCCATCTGCCTGTTCTTTGCCAATTCTCCAATCTGTCTAAGCCCTGCAGGTTCCCTACTTCCTCAAAACAACCTGCTCCATCACCTATTTTTGTATCATCTGCAACCCTGGCCACAAAACCATCAATTCTGTCATTCAGATCGTTAATATATAACATGAAAAGAAGTGGATCCAACACTGACCCCTCCGAAACACAACTAGTTACTGGCAGCCAACTCAAAAAAGACCCCTTTATTCCTGCTCTTTGCTTTCTACCAGTCAACCAATCTTTTATCCACGCTAGTATCTTTCCTGTACTACCATGGGCTCTTCTCTTGTTCAGCAGCCAGATGTGTGGCACCTTGTCATAGGCCTTCTAAAAATCCAGTTAAACAGCATCCACTGACTTTCCTTTGTCTATTCTGCCTGTTATTTTTTTTGAAGAATTCCAACAGATTTGACAGGCAAGATGTTTCCTTAAGGAAACCATGCTGACTTCAGCCTATCTTATCACGTACTTCCTAGTACCCTGAAGCTTCATCCTTAATAATGAACTCTGACATCTTACCCACCATAAGCTCCTGTAAAGCTAAATCTTGCTATGTAGGGGACAGCAGAGTTTTGCATCCAAATAAGCTCAATGCCTTCGATGCTCGCTTTAACCACCAGAACAGGGATGAACAATCGTGCACCTCCCCCCCCCTCTGCATTCCGCAGGGATCGCTCTCTACGCAACTCCCTTGTCCATTCGTCCCCCCCATCCCTCCCCACTGATCTCCCTCCTGGCACTTATCCGTGTAAGCGGAACAAGTGCTACACATGCCCTTACACTTCCTCCCTTACCACCATTCAGGGCCCCAAACAGTCCTTCCAGGTGAGGCAACACTTCACCTGTGAGTCGGCTGGGGTGATATACTGCGTCCGGTGCTCCCAATGTGGCCTTTTATATATTGGCGAGACCCGACGCAGACTGGGAGACCGCTTTGCTGAACACCTACGCTCTGTCCGCCAGAGAAAGCAGGATCTCCCAGTGGCCACACATTTTAATTCCACATCCCATTCCCATTCTAACATGTCTATCCATGGCCTCCCCTACTGTAAAGATGAAGCCACACTCAGGTTGGAGGAACAACACCTTATATTCCATCTGGGTAGCCTCCAACCTGATGGCATGAACATCGACTTCTCTAACGTCCGCTAATGCCCCACCTCCCCCTCGTACCCCATCTGTTACTTATTTTTATACACGCATTCTTTCTCTCACTCTCCTTTTTCTCCCTCTGTCCCTCTCAATATACCCCTTGCCCATCCTCTGGGTCCCCCCCCTTCTCTTTCTTCCCGGACCTCCTGTCCCATGATCCTCTCGTATCCCCTTTTGCCAATCACCTGTCCAGCTCTTGGCTCCATCCCTCCCCCTCCTGTCTTCTCCTATCATTTTGGATCTCCCCCTCCCCCTCCAACTTTCAAATCCCTTACTCACTCTTCCTTCAGTTAGTCCTGACGAAGGGTCTTGGCCTGAAACGTTGAGTGCACCTCTTCCTAGAGATGCTACCTGGCCTGCTGTGTTCACCAGCAACTTTTATGTGTATCGTGCACCTTCATGTCTCCCAACGACTCTTGGTCTTGGTTTCTGAAAATGACGTGGCTGCCTTCAAGAGAGTGAATCTGGTCTGGATGGAGTATCTGGCCAAGTACTGAAGACCTGCACTGACCAACTGGCTGGTGTATTCACAGATACCTTTAACCTTTTGCTCCAGCAATGTGCGAGGCCCACCTGCTTCAAGCAGGTTTCAATCGTACAGGTGCCCAAGACGAGCATGGTAACCTGTCTAAATAACTATTTCCCAGTGGCACTTACTTCCACAGAGAGGAAGTGTTTTGAGAGGCTGGTGTTGAAATGTATCAGCTCCTGTCTGAATGGCCACTTGGACCCGTTCCAATTCACCTACCGAGGCAACAGGTCCACAGCAGATGCCATCTTATTGGTGCTTCAAACATCACTGGAACATCTGGACAGCAAAGATGCCTGCATTAGCATTCCCTTTATTGATTACAGTTTGGCATTTAACACAATCATCCTCTCAAAACCAATCAGTTAACTCCAAGACCTGGACCTCAATACCCCCTTGTACAACTAGATCCTGGATTTCCTCACTTGTAAACCCCATTCAGTTTGGATTGGCACAAACATCTCCTCTATAATCTCCATCAGCACAGGAGCACCGCAGGGATGCATACTTAGCCCGCTGTTCGACTTGCTTTACACATATGACTTTATGACTAAGTACAGCTCCAACACCATATACAAGTTTGCGGATAACACCACTGTTGCCAGCTGTTTCAAAGGTGGTGATGAATCAGCATACAGGAGGGAGATTGAAAACTTATCTCAGTGGTGTCATAACAACAACCTCTCACTATAGGCGGGAGGAGGAGATGGCAGTGCGACACAGTGCGTGCAGCCTCTCCAGTGAAATGATATCGTATTGTTAAATAGGGGCCGTGCACAATTCTGATTTGATGGAGACAGCCGTGAGAGCATGGAAGAACATCTGGATTAACTTCTGAAATGCCCGGTTTGCTGCCGCTGCTACTGTGCGATCGAGAGTCTCCGGAGGGAAGGCCCCAAAATCTCGGCTTTGCCTGCTGCTGGCAACCGGGGCTGGGGTCAAAGCGTTCGGCGGAGATGGTGCTCAATGCGCAGTGTTGGAGGGCTGGTCGGTGCTTGAAGTTTTCGGATGACTCAGAATCGGACTATGGTCGGGTATGGCAGGGAGAGTTTTCTTCCTTCTCCCGTCTGCGTGAGATGTGGGACTTCGGAGAGACTTTGAACTTTTTTACTGTGCCATGGCCTGTTCTTCATCAAGTTATGGTATTGTTGCACTGTTGTAACTATATGTTCTAATTATGTGGTTTTGTTAGTTTTTCAGTCTTGGTCTGTCCTGTGTTTCTGTGATATCACTCCGGAGGAATATTGTATCATTTCTTCATGCATGCATTACTAAATGACAATAAAAGAGGACTACATGTCCTCATAATCTAATCTAATCACTCAATAGGAAGGGAGTTGAGAAAAAGGACCGCAAAGGTAGTAATCTCGGGATTACTGCCTGTGCCACGCGACAGTGAGAGTAGGAATGCGATGAGGTGGAGGATAAATGCGTGGCTGAGGGATTGGAGCAGGGGGCAGGGATTCAAGTTTTTGGATCATTGGGACCTCTTTTGGCGCAGGCGTGACCTGGACAAAAAGGACGGGTTACACTTGAATCCTAGGGGGACCAATATCCTGGCAGGGAGATTAGCGGGGGCTACTGAGGTGACTTTAAACTAGAATGGTTGGGGGGTGGGAATCAAATTAAAGAGGCTAGGCGTGAGGAGGTTAGTTCACAACAGAGGGATGGGAACCAGTGCAGAGAGACAGAGGGGTGTAAAGTGAGCGTAGAAGCAAAAAGTACAAAGGAGAAAAGTAAAAGTGGCAGGCCGACAAATCCAGGGCAAGCATTAAAAAGGGCCACTTTTCAACATAATTGTATAAGGGCTAAGAGAGTTGTAAAAGAGCGCCTGAAGGCTTTATGTGTCAATGCAAGGAGCATTCGTAATAAGGTGGATGAATTGAAAGTGCAGATTGTTATTAATGATTATGATATAGTTGGGATCACAGAGACATGGCTCCAGGGTGACCAGGGATGGGAGCTCAACGTTCAGGGATATTCAATATTCAGGAGGGATAGACATGAAGGAAGGGGAGGTGGGGTGGCATTGCTGGTTAAAGAAGAGATTAACGCAATAGAAAGGAAGGACATAAGCCGGGAAGATGTGGAATCGATATGGGTAGAGCTGCGTAACACTAAGGGGCAGAAAACGCTGGTGGGAGTTGTGTACAGGCCACCTAACAGTAGTAGTGAGGTCGGAGATGGTATTAAACAGGAAATTAGAAATGTGTGCAATAAAGGAACAGCAGTTATAATGGGTGACTTCAATCTACATGTAGATTGGGTGAACCAAATTGGTAAAGGTGCTGAGGAAGAGGATTTCTTGGAATGTATGCGGGATGGTTTTTTGAACCAACATGTCGAGGAACCAACTAGAGAGCAGGCTATTCTGGACTGGGTTTTGAGCAATGAGGAAGGGTTAATTAGCGATCTTGTCGTGAGAGGCCCCTTGGGTAAGAGTGACCATAATATGGTGGAATTCTTCATTAATATGGAGAGTGACATAGTTAATTCAGAAACAAAGGTTCTGAACTTAAAGAGGGGTAACTTTGAAGGTATGAGACGTGAATTAGCTAAGATAGACTGGCAAATGACACTTAAAGGATTGACGGTGGATATGCAATGGCAAGCATTTAAAGGTTGCATGGATGAACTACAACAATTGTTCATCCCAGTTTGGCAAAAGAATAAATCAAGGAAGGTAGTGCACCCGTGGCTGACAAGAGAAATTAGGGATAGTATCAATTCCAAAGAAGTAGCATACAAATTAGCCAGAGAAAGTGGCTCACCTGAGGACTGGGAGAAATTTAGAGTTCAGCAGAGGAGGACAAAGGGCTTAATTAGGAAGGGGAAAAAAGATTATGAGAGAAAACTGGCAGAGAACATAAAAACGGACTGTAAAAGCTTTTATAGATATGTAAAAAGGAAAAGACTGGTAAAGACAAATGTAGGTCCCCTGCAGACAGAAACAGGTGAATTGATTATGGGGAGCAAGGACATGGCAGACCAATTGAATAATTACTTTGGTTCCGTCTTCACTAAGGAGGACATAAATAATCTTCCAGAAATAGTAAGGGACAGAGGGTCCAGTGAGATGGAGGAACTGAGTGAAATACATGTTAGTAGGGAAGTGGTGTTAGGCAAATTGAAGGGATTGAAGGCAGATAAATCCCCAGGGCCAGATGGTCTGCATCCTAGAGTGCTTAAGGAAGTAGCCCAAGAAATAGTGGATGCATTAGTGATAATTTTTCAAAACTCGTTAGATTCTGGACTAGTTCCTGAGGATTGGAGGGTGGCTAATGTAACCCCACTTTTTAAAAAAGGAGGGAGAGAGAAACCGGGGAATTATAGACAGGTTAGCCTAACGTCGGTGGTGGGGAAACTGCTGGAGTCAGTTATCAAGGATGTGATAACAGCACATTTGGAAAGCGGTGAAATGATCGGACAAAGTCAGCATGGATTTGTGAAAGGAAAATCATGTCTGACGAATCTCATAGAATTTTTTGAGGATGTAACTAGTAGAGTGGATAGGGGAGAACCAGTGGATGTGGTATATTTGGATTTTCAAAAGGCTTTTGACAAGGTCCCACACAGGAGATTAGTGTGCAAACTTAAAGCACACGGTATTGGGGGTAAGGTATTGGTGTGGGTGGAGAATTGGTTAGCAGACAGGAAGCAAAGAGTGGGAATAAACGGGACCTTTTCAGAATGGCAGGCGGTGACTAGTGGGGTACCGCAAGGCTCAGTGCTGGGACCCCAGTTGTTTACAATATATATTAATGACTTGGATGAGGGAATTAAATGCAGCATCTCCAAGTTTGCGGATGACATGAAGCTGGGTGGCAGTGTTAGCAGTGAGGAGGATGCTAAGAGGATGCAGGGTGACTTGGATAGGTTGGGTGAGTGGGCAAACTCATGGCAGATGCAATTTAATGTGGATAAATGTGAAGTTATCCACTTTGGTGGCAAAAATAGGAAAACAGATTATTATCTGAATGGTGGCCGATTAGGAAAAGGGGAGGTGCAACGAGACCTGGGTGTCATTATACACCAGTCATTGAAGGTGGGCATGCAGGTACAGCAGGCGGTGAAAAAGGCGAATGGTATGCTGGCATTTATAGCGAGAGGATTCGAGTACAGGAGCAGGGAGGTACTACTGCAGTTGTACAAGGCCTTGGTGAGACCACACTTGGAGTATTGTGTGCAGTTTTGGTCCCCTAATCTGAGGAAAGACATCTTTGCCATAGAGGGAGTACAAAGAAGGTTCACCAGATTGATTCCTGGGATGGCAGGACTTTCATATGAAGAAAGACTGGATGAACTGGGCTTGTACTTGTTGGAATTTAGAAGATTGAGGGGGGATCTGATTGAAACGTATAAGATCCTAAAGGGATTGGACAGGCTAGATGCAGGAAGATTGTTCCCGATGTTGGGGAAGTCCAGAACGAGGAGTCACAGTTTGAGGATAGAGGGGAAGCCTTTTAGGACCGAGATTAGGAAAAACTTCTTCACACAGAGAGTGGTGAATCTGTGGAATTCTCTGCCACAGCAAACTGTTGAGGCCAGTTCATTGGCTATATTTAAGAGGGAGTTAGATATGGCCCTTGTGGCTACGGGGATCAGGGGGTATGGAGGGAAGGCTGGGGCGGGGTTCTGAGTTGGATGATCAGCCATGATCATAATAAATGGCGGTGCAGGCTCGAAGGGCCGAATGGCCTACTCCTGCACCTATTTTCTATGTTTCTATGTTTCTAATGTCAATAAGACTAAGTAACTGATTGTAGACTTCAGGGGATGGAAACCGGAGGTACATGAGCCAGTAATCATTGGAGGATCAGAGGTAGAGAGGGTCAGTAATTTTAAATTCATGAGTGTCAGGATCTCAGTGGACCTGTCCTGGATCCATCATATAAATATTATTGCAAATAAAGCACAACAGCACCTCTACTTCCTCAAGAGCCTGCAGAGGTTCGGCAGGTAATCAAAAACCCTGGCAAACTTCTATGGACGTGTGGTGGAAAGTGTGCTGACTGGCTGTATTACAGCCTGGTATGGGAACACCAATGCCTTTGAGCAGAAAATCTTACAAAAGGTAGTGGACTCAGCCCAGTATATCACAGGTAAAACCCTCCCAACCATTGAGCACATCTAGATGAAACATTGCCGTAGAAAGGCAGCATCCATCACCACCCAGGTCATGCTCTTTTCTCACAGCTGCCATCATGTAGAAGGTACAAATGCCTCAGGATTCACACCACCATGTTCAAGAACAGTTACTACCCCTCAACCATCAGGCTCTTGAACAAAAGGGAATAGGTACACTCATTTAGGATTCTGTTATATTGTTATTTCATGCCTGTTATTAATTGCTATTTATTTATTTCATGTTTTCTCTCCTTGTTGCTTTTTTAGTTATCTTTTTTGTTGGGTTTTTAAAAGCTTCCCAATCCTCTAGTTTCTTCCTAAATATTGCTTTATTATATCCCTCACTTTTGCTCTTATGCTGTCTTTGACTTCCCTTGTCAGCCACAGTTGCCTAATCTGTTCTTTAGATTGCTTCTTCTTTGGGATAAACTGATCTGGTGTCTTCTGAATTACTCCCAGAAACTCCAGCCACCATTGCTCTACCGTCATCCCTGCTAGTACCCCTTCTAATCAATTTAGCCAATTCCTCTTTCATGCCTCCTGCAATATTTTTACTCAACAATGATACCGATATGTCTGATTTTAGCTCTCTCTCTCTCTCAAACTGCAGGGTGAATTTTATTATATATTTGATCACTGACTCGTAAGGGTTCCTTTACCTTAAGCTCTCTAATCAAATCTGGTTCATTGCACAACACTAAATCCGGAATTGTCTTCAATGAAAATAAATATCAAAGGAGACCAGGCTACCAATTTACTATAATCCATTTTAACTTTGTTAATCCCAGCTCTATTCTGTCATCATTTAATGTCCGATGAAATTGCTCATTGAGGAAATTACAAGGAAAATGGCCTCTTCTCATGTAATTACTTCCTTTGATCTTTCTTACTCTTTACTTCTTTCTCTGTCTGCCTGTATAGCACTTTTTTATTCGAATTTCAGGTCTATCCCTCAGAGTTTTGCTGAAGCCCAATGTAGTTCCAATCATCTTTTAGATGTTTGCTTAGCGGCTAAAAGTCATGGGATCCTTCCATTGAGATGTCCTGCTGTTCATTCACTTTTTCTCTTCTTCATTCAGCATTGGTGTCTAAATTCTGTTACACAAATTTATCATTCTCATTGGGAAAGTAGCTTTCTTTCATGAGTGGTGAAGGGGAAGGAGTAGTATATGTGAGTGTTATATCAAAATATGAAATGGCTCACTCAAGAATAATGCATTATATGTTACTACTTTACTTAAATCACAATTGATTCAGAGATTCTATCAATAATAACATTAGTGTACTTTTACACATCTGTACTTATATATCTAGTTTTGAAACATAACAGAGTAGTGATCAAAAACATATGTTTAGGAGGTTTGCTTCCTTTGAACCTGTAAGTACAGTAATTCTGCAGTTAATTATTTTAGTTTAGTTGCAACGGCTTTCTATAAACCATTGTAGAAGTGCAGGGTAATAGATGCCTTAGAATAGAATACCAGTGCATAGCTGAATTATTTACAGCATTATGCTAGAAAAATGCTCAAGTACATTTTACCGTCAGTAAATATCCTTTGATTCTGTTCATGAATTATCTTTTAATAACCATTTTTGAATGAAATTCCAGCTGTCAACTACTGGAACACACCAACAACACCTTTGCGCAATTGTGTGATCACAGTCTGTGATTTTACAACCATTAATTTGAATGAACACAAAGACACAAAGTGGGAGTGCACACTTCCTCAATATGTGTTCCCCGTATGTGTTGGAGGGACATTAAGAGGACTGTTTCCCCACTGTTACCTTAATCACTGGAAAGTAAAATTTGTACGCAATATTATTGTTTCAGTGTCTGTGCTAAGAATGGGTATAACAGTGTAGCAATTATGTGACTGGACTCAAAAACAGATGAATAATTCATGAATTCAAACCATACCATGGTATTTGAAAAATTTAATGGAGCCCAGTGACTCTGAAATGAAAAGCTGGTCTCGGTAAGCAAACACAGTTTATTTCATTTCATGGCCCGTGCCACCAGACCCTTTGTTAGTGAGTTAACTCGGTTTGCCACCATTCACCATGGAGTGTTCCCAGGAAGTTATTAGACAAGCAGAAAGTCCTAGGTAACAGTCAGAGGATACACACAGCCTCTCACAACCATCTCCACGGTAATTGAACATACTAAGCTTCAGCTGGTAAGGAAAAATGTGTTTTCATTTGGTCAAGGGCCAGTCTTAAATAACATGAACACAATTGCTAAAATGGAAAAAGGGATGTCATTAAATGGAAAGGTGGGAAATATGTTGAAGATACCTCGGATCAGCTAGTAATCCCTTTACATCTTGAATTGCTCTCCTGTTGATCTGCAAATCCAAGGATCTCGCCCAACCACTTAATTGCAGAATTGAGGGAATCTTATCTTCTTAAGGCAATGATCTGTATATGGGAATAAAACTTGGGGAGAAAAAGGCTGCTGACTCACTATCACCTGCTTATGGCATTGCAGAGTGTCAAGAAGGTCTATATTGTAAATATGGTTTCACCAGTCATTAATAATTCCGTGGAAGCTTACGAAATGGGAAATAGTATCTGTGCCATCTGCTGAAATTATCGACTTGACCAAGTGCGGAAGTGACCAGGTAGCTGAGAGGTAGAAAGGACAGAAAAGGTGCTGTTGATTCCCAGATTTCTCCTCTTCAGTTACAGCCGCAAGATCCTCTCAAGATCTCTCTCTCTCTTGTGTTTTCTGCCATTTCTCCAGTGGGAGAGACAAACCCGTGACAGTGTCCATAATGCCACTTGTCCACCCAGTGGGGGAAGTGGATTAACAAGGAGGGACATCAGAATTTATAAAGGTGTGAGTGAGCAGTGGGTGAATGGTGATGCAGATGGTGAAAAATGGTGTAGGTAAAATGAGTGGATGTGTGAATAGACTTGACAAGGCAGAGAAGGAGCTGATGGGGGTGATGCATACAGCAGAATGGAGGTGAATATGTGGTTATATGGGGACTTCTACACACTGAAATGGTAACACAGCGTTCCAGCTGCTAATCTGGACCATTTTCTCCTATACTTTTACTGGTTGGTGAGAACTGACAATTGCCATCCTGATCACTCCAGGCCTCTCATGAGTAAAATGGGCCACTCACAGTGCCCAGAGGAATCTTGACTGGGATTTTTAAGCTTGAAAGGATTTCTTTTTGTCTTCTGACAACCAATCTACTTGCAGGCCTAAAAAGTTGATAGAGTTTGGTTCCTGCATGACGGAACAACCATGGCCTCTGTCTAGGAATCTGGAGCGGTCCTGAATAAACTACTTCTGGTGTCACACTGAGTTTTTACAGTGCTCTAATACTCCTGCTTGATCTGTAGCTGTGCAACCTGCCAGTTATGTACAGATAACAATACCCTACGTTTCCAGCATGTCAGCTACAGGTATGAAAGCCATTCATTCAATAGACAATAGACAATAGGTGCAGGAGTAGGCTATTCGGCCCTTTGAGCCAGCACCACCATTCACTGTGATCATGGCTGATCATCCACAATCAGTACCCCGTTCCTGCCTTCTCCCCATATTCCTTGACTCCGCTATTATTAAGAGCTCTATCTAACTCTTTTTTGAAAGCATCCAGAGAATTAGCCTCCACAGCCTTCTGAGGCAGAACATTCCACAGATCCACAACTCTCTGGGTGAAAAAGTTTTTCCTCAACTCCGTTGGCCTACCCCTTATTATCAAATTGTGGCCTCTGGTTCTGGACTCCCCCAACATTGGAAACATGTTTCCTGCCTCTAGCGTGTCCAATCCCTTAATAATCTTATATGTTCAATCAGATCCCCTCTCATCCTTCTAAATTACAGTGTATACAAGCCCAGTCGCTCCAATCTTTCAACATATGACAGACCCGCCATCCCGGGAATTAACCTTGTGTACCTCCGCTGCACTCCCTCAATAGCAAGAATGTCCTTCCTCAAATTTGGAGACCAAAACTGTACACAATACTCCAGGTGTGGTCTCACTAGGGCCCTGTACAACTGCAGAAGGACCTCTTTGCTCCTATACTCAACTCCCCTTGTTATGAAGGTCAACATGCCGTTAGCTTTCTTCACTGCATGCTTACTTTCAGTGACTGATGAACAAGGACACCAAGATCTCATTGTACTTCCCCTTTTCCGAACGTGACTGCATTCAGATAGTAATCTGCCTTCCTGTTCTTGCCACCAAAGTCGATAGCCTCACATTTATCCACATTAAACTGCATCTGCCATGCATCTGCCCACTCACCCAACCTGTCCAAGTCATCCTGCATTATCTCAACATCCTCCACACATTTCACACTGCCACCCAGCTTTGTGTCATCTGCAAAGTTGCTAATGTTACTTTTAATCCCTTCATCTAAATCATTAATGTATATTGTAAATAGCTGCGGACCCAGCACCGAGCCTTGCGGTACCCCACTAGTCACTGCCTGCCATTCTGAAAGGGAGCCATTAATCCCTATTTTTTGTTTCCTGTCTGCCAACCAATTTTCTATCCATGTCAGTACCCTACCCCCAATACCATGTGCTCTAATTTTGCCCACTAATCTCTTATGTGGGACCTTATCAAAGGCTTTCTGAAAGTCCAGGTACACTACATCCACTGGGTCTCCCTTGTCTATTTTCATAGTTACATCCTCAAAAAATTCCAGAAGATTAGTCAAGCACGATTTCCCCTTCGTAAATCCATGCTGACTTGGTCCGATCCTGTTACTGCTATCCAAATATGCCGCTATTTCATCCTTTATAATTGACTCCAGCATCTTCCCCACCACTGATGCCAGGCTAACTGGTCTATAATTCCCTGTTTTCTCTCTCCCTCCTTTCTTAAAAAGTGGGATAACATTAGTTACCTTCCATTATATATGAATGCACGAAGTATAAGAAATAAAGTGGATGAGCTTGAGGCTCAGTTATTTCTAATCCTGAGAGATCCATTCCTGCTGTTTTAGAGTTATTAGCACAATTTGGTCTTTTCTCAGGTTATAAATTAAATCTTAGTAAGAGTGAACTTTTTCCGATTAATAAACATCTTCCCTTATATTATAAATTTCCATTTAAATTGATTAATAATTACTTTTCATATCTTGGGATTAAAATTACTTGTAAACATAAAGATTTATTTAAGACTAACTTTTTACCATTAATAGACCATATTACTCAACTTTCATCTAAATGGTTTCCCTTATATTTAACTTTGATTGGTCGTATTAATGCAGTTAAGATGTTTTTTTTGCCAAAATTTTTATATGTGTTTCAGGCATTACCAATTTTCGTTCCTAAATCTTTTTTTGATAAAGTTGGCTCTAAAATTTCTTCATTTATTTGGCAGAATAAGAATCCGAGACTGGGTAAAATACATTTACAGAAAGCTAAGAGAGATGGAGGTTTAGCATTACCTAACTTTAGATTTTATTATTGGGCTATTAATATTCGACATATGAAATTTTGGTTACTTGACCAGGACATACTATCTATTCCTAAATGGGTAGCATTGGAATTACAATCTGTTCAGGGTTATACACTTGGTTCTATTTTAGATTCCTCTCTTCCTTTTGATTCGAAACGTCTTAAGCAGGTCTCTAACCCGATAGTTAAATATGCTTTGCGCATTTGGTTTCAATTCAGAAAATTTTTTGATCTTAATCAATTCGGGTTAGCGATTCCTATTTTAGGTAACATATTTTTTCCTCCCTCTTTTACGGATCGCGCTTTTCAAACTTGGAAGACTAAGGGTATTTTACGGTTTTTGGATTTATTTTTAGATGGTTCCCTTATGTCTTTTGAACAATTATCTAATAAATATAACTTATCAAGAATACATTTTTTTAGATATTTACAAGTTAGAAATTTCCTAAGTACTATACTTTCTTCCTTTCCAATGCTTCCTCCTATATATATTTTAGATTCGATAATTAACCTTAATCCATGTCAGAAAGGTGCATCGGCTATGATTTATAATATTATTATGAAACTTAGGAAAGCTCCATTTGATAAGATTAGGGTAGATTGGGAACAGGAATTGGGGCTTACCATTTCTGTGGATGATTGGGGGCAGATTTTACAATTAGTTAATACTTCCTCTATTTGTGCTAAACATTCCCTAATTCAATTTAAAGTGGTTCATAGAGCACATATGTCCAAAGATAAGTTAGCGCGTTTTTACTCGCATATTAATCCTTTCTGTGATAGATGTTCGGGGCAGATAGCCTCTTTAACTCATATGTTTTGGTCTTGCCCTACTTTGGAAACTTTTTGGAGAGATATTTTCAATATTATTTCTAAGGTATTAAATATAGATATCTCTCCTCACCCTATTACTGCTATCTTTGGACTACCTAAAATTTCTAGTAATCTTTCCCCTTCAGCCCGTAGAATGATTGCATTTCTTACTTTAATGGCGAAAAGATGTATTTTACAACATTGGAAAGAGCTTAATGCTCCAACTACCTTTTTTTGGTTTTCTCAGACGATTTTATGTTTGAATTTGGAGAAAATTAGAAGTAACCTTTATGATTCTTCATTTAAATTTGAACAGATTTGGGGACCTTTTATTCGATATTTTCATTTAATGTAATATTTACCCTTCTTGTTTTTTTTTCACTGTTTTTAATGGAGGTCGGGATTGAGGACGTGATTTTAAGTTTAACTCTGTTTGGTTTCAAGTTAGCCCATTGCTTTGCCTTGCTTTTAGTTAGCTGCACGGTGGGTTTTTTTTTCTTTTTTTTCCATTGATATATATAAAATTTAGTATACCATTATGTTATCTTGGTTTCTTATGCTTAAATTACATTGTTTGTAGTATTTTCTTTTTGGTATTGTTATCTTTTGGAATTTTATTATACTTTAACATTGTATTAATGTTTATATGGCTTACCTTTTTTGTATACTTACTCAATAAAAAGATTTAAAAAGAAAGAAAGAGGCTCAGTTGGAAATTGGCAAGTATGATGTTATAGGAATAACAGAGATATGGCTGCAAGAGGACCAGGGCTGGGAAATAAATATTCAAGGGTATACGTCCTATCAAAAGGACAGAGGTTGGCAGAGGGGGTGGGGTGGCTCTGTTTGTGGGAAATGAAATTCAGTCCCTTGCGAGGGGTGACATAGAATCAGGAGATGTGGCGTCAGTATGGATAAAACTGAGAAATTGTAAGGGCAAAAAGACCCTAATGGGAGTTATCTACAGGCCACCAAACAGTAGCCTGGATATAGGGTGCAAGTTAAATCAAGAGTTAAAGTTGGTATGTCACAAAGGTAATGCTATGGTTGTTATGGGGGATTTTAACTTGTAGGTAGACTGGGAAAATCAGGTTGGTACTGGACCCCAAGAAAGGGAGTTTGTGGAGTGCTTCTGAGATGGATTCTTAGAGCAGATTGTTCTGGAGCCTACCAGGGAGAAGGCAATTCTGGATCTAGTGCTGTGTAATGAACCAGATTTGATAAAACTCAAGGTAAAGGAGCCATTAGGAGGTAGTGGCCATAATATGATAAGTTTTAATCTACAATTTGAGAGGGAGAAGGGAAATTCAGAAGAGTCAGTATTGCAGTTGAACAAAGGGGACAATGGAGCCATAAGAGAGGAGCTGGCCAAAGTTGACAGGAAAGATACCCTAGCAGGGATGACAGTGGAACAACAATGGCAGGTATTTCCGGGAATAATACAGAAGGTGCAGGATCAGTTCATTCCAAAGAGGAAAAAAAATTCTAAAGGGAGTAAGGGGCGACCGTGGCTGACAAGGGAAGTCAAGGACGGTATAAAAATAAAAGAGAAGAAGTATAACATAGCAAAGATGAGCAGGAAGCCAGAGGATTGGGAAACTTTTAAAGAGCAACAGAGGATAACTTAAAGGGCAATACGGGGAGAAAAGATGAGATACGAAGGCAAGGTAGCATATAAAGGAGGGCAGTAAAAGCTTCTTTAGGTATGTAAAGAGGAAAAAATTAGTTAAGACCAAAGTTGGGCCCTTGAAGACAGAAATGGGTGAATTTATTATGGGGAACAACGAAATGGCAGACGAGTTGAACAGGTACTTTGGATCTGTCTTCACTAGGGAAGACACAAATAATCTCCCAGATGTAATAGTGGCCGGAGGACCTAGGGTAACGGAGGAAATGAAGGAAATTCACATTAGGCAGAAATTGGTGTTGGATAAACTAATGGGACTGAAGGCTGATAAATCCCCAGGGCCTGATGGTCTGCACCCCAGGGTACTTAAGGACGTGGTTCTAGAAATAGGTATTCCTAGCATACCTTCCTGAAGTTTACCACTAGGACAACTCCAGGATATCTAGGAATCAAACCTGAACATATCCAATTTTCTTGTATAGTATTTAAATTAATATAAATATGTGATACTGGAAATCAGAAATAAAAACTGAAAATGCTAGAAAACTCAATGTGTCCCAGACCTGAAATGTCAACTTTGTTTCTTTCCTGTCATAAGGCGGTGGCTAGGAACAGACCCAAGTGCAAGACACAAACACTCAAGTACTAGGGACAGGACTAGGATACAGGGCGAGGGCAGGGACATGGAGAGGAAAACCGGGAACCTGGAACAGGACTGGACAAGAGAGCTAGGAGCCTGGGCTTAGACTCCAAGCCAGAGACGGGACAAGGACCCAGTACCTGGGTCTTGCCTCTGGCTCGGACCCCAGAACTAGGCAAGGACGAGGCTTGGCTGGCAGGCAGGACGAGGCTGGAGTCTTAGAGACTTGAGGCAAGGCTTGGCAGGAGGCAGGAGACTGGAGTCTTCAGGCTTGAGGCTAGGCAGGAGGCTGGAGACTTGAGGCGAGGCCTGGGGCTGGAGGCTGGAGGTTTCTCCTGGGCAGGGCGCAGTACTCCTGGGCCGGGCGTGGTTCTCCTGGGCAGGGTGCGGTTCTCCACCTGACGGAGGCAAGGGATAGGAAGGGACAGAACCGACCGCAGGTAACGGCAATACGGCCTGGTTTACCCGATGGAGGCAAGGGTTAGGAAGGGACAGAACCAACCGTAGGGTAATGGCAAGTCGGCCTGGCTTACCTGGGCGGAGGCAAGGGACAGGAAGGGAGCTAGGTACAGGGTGGCTCCAGGACAAGACTGCAGGCGACACGGGGTGAGAGTTACCGGCAAGACAAGGCAGGGCTTCAGGCGAGGAAACAGAAGGCAGAGGAAGGGATACAAGCAGTAAGGACAAGAACAATCCAGCAGCCACGCCTTGGTCTCTGAAGGTATTTATGCAGCCAGACCCAATGAGCATCAGCTGCCTCAATTAGAGCTCAACAAGAACAGAAACAGGGTAGACAGGAAATCCTGGAGCAAGGGTCGATGGACCGGACCGTGAACTGGAATACGGACTTCACGGACCGGACCATGACATTTCCACAGATGCTGCCTGACCTGCTGAGTGCTTCCACACCTTTTGTTTTTATTTATATCTTTTATCCATTTTAGAATATGACTTTTTGAGTATTTGTGGATATTGGGTATAATTTAGGTCATGAAGGGTTATTTTTAATTAAAACTTATTACAGCCAATACTACGACCAAGTTGCAATGAAATGATTGGCTAAGTGAGGATAGCAATGCATTGTCTGAGAGACATTATAGTGAGCCATATGCTCAATTATAGGAATTGAAGGAATGTTAAGGTAAGCTATCCAACATGGAAGTCAAGGATGCTGGTCAAGTTTGCTTTTAAAAAAAACAAAGCTCTCGGCTCCTACTTATGGCTAAGATGGTGCGACCGAACACTTGCAACAGCTCACTGGTAATTAAAAAGTTAAGAAATTTGGCCAAAAATTCACTAAAAGCACATTTTCTCAGGTAAGTTGTGTTAAATTATCGTCGCAAACATTGAGGGGGCGAGTGATGGAGAGGTGAGTTCGAGGGAGGAGCCAAGATGGTGTGTTGCAGAACCGATGCAGATGAAGTGAACCATTTGGAGAAGAGGGGTTGGGGCAATGGAGTTCTGATGCCTGTACAACTGGGCCGGGTGCGAGGTAGGATTGCTCTGGGTGCCAAGCTGACTTGAAGATCTTGAGAGCAGCTTCAGGCTGGGCTGTGAAATCTGAGCCCAGAACGAGTCACTGGATGGTGTGGCCTAGGCCCTTAGCTGGGTCCTAGCGTGTGGTATGATCCAGGACAATTTAGGTTCAATAGGTACATTTAATGTCAGAGAAATTTGTACAATATACATCCTGAAATTCTTTTTCTTCACAAACATCCACAAAAACAGAGGAACGCCCCAAAGAATGAATGACAGTTAAACATTAGAACCCCAAAGCTCCCCCCTCCCGCACACAAGCAGCAGCAAGGCAATGACCACCATCCCCCAACGCCACCAGCAAAAAAGCATCTGTGCCCCCCCACCGAGCACTCAAGCATGCAGCACAGCATCAATAAAGACACAGACGCAGTACCCCAAAGACTACTCGTTCACCCGGTAATTCCACATTCTGCAGGCTCTCTCTCTCTCCCTAATAAGGGAAAAAGAGGTGTCCCCATTTCACAGCGAAAGGGGAGACGTAATTTAAACACTGGCCCAGATCGGAGGCAAGAGTTGATTTTGCTCGCTCTCCACAATGTTCACTCATCTCTCCAGGCGCCTGATCCTTTCACTGTTCCGTTGTTTGGTCAATTTAAACACCGGCCCAGATAAACTGAAAAGACAAGGTGTCAAGCTCGTTCTCCATGTTTGTGAAGAAAAAGAATTTGAGGATGTATATTGTATACATTTCTCTGACATTAAACGTACCTATTGACCTATTGGCCATTTCTGTGGCATTGAGGCTATGAAGGCTGCCCCAGCTGCTGTGCTCAGTGCCTGCTAATATGATGACCTGATAAGCGAGGCTTTGGGCCTACTCTAGACTGTTGATCTGAGGACTCAATTTGTTACAGAATGTTGTTGTTTGCATCAATTATTTGCATGACCTGTTTTTTTCCCACTTGCGCATCGGGTGTTGGTCTTTTATTTTTTTTTCTTTAATTTGATTCTTTTGGGTTTCTTGTTTTGTGATTGTCTGTAAGCAAACAAATCTCAAGGTCATATAATTCATACATTCTTTGACAATAAATGTACTTAAACTATTAACATGATAAGAGATCTTTAATTCATTCTTTCTGGAAAGATCCTGTTAGCAGGATCTAATTTGCTTAAAGCGTATGTTTCATTTCCTACTAGTGCATATTTCTTTCCCCGTCATGAGGCATTTATGCACACATTGCAGCAAGATATGGTACATAAATTTACCAGAAACCAAATGGGGAACTGTGGGTAGAAGAGAAAGTCTAGCCCAAATATGGAGGACGTTACCTGAACACAGACACAGAAATAAAATTGAGTTGGTAAGAGATTTGTTTGAAATTTTTATGCAATTCTTTTTAAAGAAGGGTTTTGTGAAATTTTACAACAGCAGTTACCATGGGAAGTCAGGAGGAAATGAAAATAAGAGCAGGTGGCAATTAGTTATTCACCTGAGCAAGAACGTCGAGACTTTACACAGTGCTGTGGGCTTTGGCTCCTCAGTACAGAAGGTGTAAACAGATTGACCTCTCCAGGGGTTATAAATATTTCAGCAGATTTTGCCTCTGAAGGATAATATAAGACTTATCACATACAGATTAGGGCGAGAAGGATCAGGCCCATCGAACACGTGTGGAAGGTGCAAAACAGATTCAAGTTTAAGTTTATTGTCTTTCAACTGTACACATGCATACTTATGCCCGTTATCCTGCAAGCACCAATGGAGGTCCTTCATCTCTGTCCATACTGTCACACAGAGATATAGAAGGAATTTTCATTGCTGTTTCTGTAACAATTGTTTTTGACCAGTTGGGGTTGTTAGCCCTGAGCTGAACCTCTGAACCCGGAGGACCGCTAGACCACTCTTAGTCCGGCCTCTACCCTTTGACCTGTTTGGCATAGGTGACCTTACCAAGAGCCAAACCACAAGGCCCCGACTCCAGCCAACGTAGCTCCCAGGGTCACTGAGGCACACAAGCCTCCACACCCTGCGAAAAAGTTGTGATCCTCTTGGAGAACACATGTATACTGCTGAGCAAAACAATGTTCCTCTGGACCAAAGTGCACAAAACAGTACATACTGTAAAACTCCGACACACAATACGAAAAGTAATATTACCACAAATAAATTAACAAATAATAACGACACAAGTTAAACAGTATGACACTAATGGTGCTTCATGCATGATGAGATAGCAGGGAGCTCAGTCACTTAGGAAGCTGTTTCCCATCCTAACAGTTCTGGTGCCTTCTGCCTAATGGTCGGGGGTCAGAGAACTCCCAACCACCTGGCATGATCCAATTTGGTAAATTGCACTTGCTTAGATAATGTACCTGGTTAAGTCATCTAGTAAATAGCTACTATGTTTTTGAGCAAAATGATTCCAAATTTCTCTCCACAAATTTGTTTGCACCTCAAATCATTTTACATCAATACCTCTTTAAAAAAAGCCCTCTCTACACTATTCTCTCTCCTTACCTGCTAGAGATCTCTCCACAGTTGGCTGTTGCAGCTACTGCTGATGTTCAGTCTGATGTCCAATCTGATGCCCAATCTCTGGCAGCCTGGGCACTCACAGCCTAATCTGAATTTCTGAACCTCGTGAGTTCAGAGAATGAAAAAGGCAAATATGAATGTCTTCTTGACCGAAAGTAAGAAAGCAACTATGAACCCTGAGTATTACAAAATACAGATAACATGGAAAATTAGCTGGAATGGGCTACACCAATCAAAGTGATCATAGTTGATCATCAAATTCAGACCCTTGCTCCTGTTACCTCCCCATATTCCTTAATTCCTTCAGCCCAAAGAATTCTACAGGTTCACCATTCTCTGGCAGAAGATATTTTTCCTCATCTCGATCTTCAGTGGCTTACACCTTAACCTTACACTGAGGTCCCTGTTCCTGGACTCCCCGGACATCAGAG
Source organism: Mobula hypostoma (assembly GCF_963921235.1). NCBI lineage: Eukaryota > Metazoa > Chordata > Chondrichthyes > Myliobatiformes > Myliobatidae > Mobula > Mobula hypostoma. The sequence goes on along the minus strand of NC_086113.1, from coordinate 50,740,812 downwards.
CATCTTTCCTGCATATAATGAGATCCATGAATTTGTTTTGCTTGAAGGTGAGTTTCAAGAAACACTGAAATCCCATGGGTTCAAAAGTTCAAGGTACATCTATTATCAAAGTATTGCTGGCCAGAAAGAACTACAGTCTGCAAATCAGTGAATTCAAATGAATCAAGGATAGTGGAAGCAGACAGACCAATTGCCTTTGTTCTTGCCACGAGGGAGGAGATGAAGGCTGCCATTTTATGAAGGGATTCTGCTTTCCAGTTTGTGAGTTAGTCACTTGGCTTGATCAGTGTTTTAAAGTAGACACAATGATGCCTCGGGTAACCTGCTGAACTAGGGATCATTTCCAAATAAGAAGTTATTTATGAGGTGTTCTTTGGTTGGATATAATATGCAGGTTTGTGAATGCTGGGGTCTGTGTGATTAAAGCTGGTTGCTGATTGAGAAATTACCAATAAATTGGCATAAATTACCAATTGTCACTTGCTGGGAAGAGGGAAGTAAATGGATATTGGCCTAGAGCTGAGACAATAAAAAGGTGTTAAAGGTCAGACACATGACCTACAGCCAATGACACTGGAATGTAACATTTAAAAATTGGTAAGGAATGAATATAAAAGCAGATGCTTCAAGTATGCTGGAGTGATGACTCAGTAGAAGGTTCATCATCATGGATATGAGGTGCACCACACACACGTGGAGATTTCAAATGGGACAACGAGGAACATATGGCCAGTAGCAGAAACTCCTTTTTAACTGGTAATATCTTTTCTATTCTTTGACTGTTCATGGAAGGTCAGAAAAACACAGTAGGTGTGCACACAGGTACTTGATTGTGTAAGTTCACGTGTGCTTCTGTTGAGACAATAAAGGTACTTATCGGTAAATATAGATTCTCTCTGTGCCTCCCTGATCATTATTACAAGGGCTAGATTATTGTAACAGAATTGGCGTGGGCTCAAGAATAAACATCTGTTTTGCCAGGGGAAGACTCAAGCCAGATCACATGGGTGAGAAACAGAGAGGTCTGGGGAACACACACAAAATGCTGGAGGAACTCAGCAGGCTAGGCAGCATCTATGGAAGAGAGTACAGTCGATGTTTTGGGCCAAGACCCTTTGGCAGGACCGGAGAGAAAAAGCTGAGGAGTAGATTTTAAAGGTGGGGGAGGGGAGAGAGAAACACAAGGTGATAGGTGAAATCTGAAGTAGGAAGGATGAAGTAAAGAGTTGGAAAGTTGATTAGTGAAAGGGATACACAGCTGGAGAAGGAGGAGTCTGATAGAAAAGGACAGAAGGCCATGGAAGAAAGAAAAGGGGGGGGGGAGAAGTACCAGAGGGAGGTGATAGGTGGACAAAGATATGAGGTGAGAAAGGGAAAACCGATGGGGAACGGTGATCTCTCTGTCCCTATTTCAGGAAACAACTTATCTATTGACGTCTATTACAAATCCACAGACTCTCACAGCTACCTGGACTATACCTCCTCCCACCCTGTTACTTGTAAAAACGCTATCCCCTTCTCTCAATTCTTTCTTTTCCATTGCATCTACCCTCAGGATGAGGCTTTTCATTTTAGAATGAAGGAGATGTCCTCCTTCTTCAAAGAAAGGGGCTCCCCTTCCTCCACTATCAACAATGCCCTCAACCGCATCTCTTCCTTTTCCTGCACATCTGCTCTTACCCCATCCTCCCGCTACCCCACCAGGGACAAGGTTTCCTCTTGTCCTCACCTACCACCCTACCAGCCTCTGCATCCAGCACGTAATTCTCCACAACTTCCACCATCTCCAACGGGATTCCACCACCAAGCACATCTTTTCCTCTACCCCCCCCCCCATTTTCTGTTTTCCGCAGGGGTTGTTCCCTACATGACCCCTTGTTCATTCGTCCCTCCCCACTGATCTCCCACCTGGCATTTATCCTTGCAAGTGGAACAAGTGCTACACCTGCCCCTACACCTCCTCCCTCACTACCATTCAGGGCCCCAAGCAGTCCTTCCAGGTGAGGCAACACTTCATCGGTGAGTCGGTTGGGGTCATAAACTGTGTCCAATGCTCCTGGTGTGGCCTCCTGTATATCGGTGAGACCCAACGTAGATTGGGAGACTGCTTCGCCGAGGCACTTACATTCTGTCTACCAGAAAATGCGGGATCTCCCAGTGGCCACTCATTTAATTCCACTTCCCATTCCTATTCTGATAGGTCTATCCATGGCCTCCTCCACTATCGTGATGAGGCCACACTCAGGTTGGAGGAACAACAACTTATATTCTATCTGGGCAGCCTCCAACCTGATGGCATGAACATCGATTTCTTGAATGTCCAGTAATGCCCCCGCCTTCACCATTCCCCATCCTCTTTTCACTCTCTCACTTTATCCCCTTGCCTGCCCATTGCCTCCCTCTGGTGCTCCTCCCCCCGCCCTTTTCTTTCTTCAATGGCCTTCTGTCCTCTTCTATCAGACTCCCCCTTCTCCATCCCTGTATGTTTTTCACCAATCAACTTCCCAGCTCTTTACTTCAGTCCTCCCCCTTCAGGTTTCAACTATCACTTTGTGTTTCTCTCTCCCCGCTCCCCACCTTGTAAATCTACTCCTCAGCTTTTTTTCTCCAGTCCTGCCGAAGGGTTTCGGCCTGAAGCATCGACTGTACTCTCTTCCAGAGATGCTGCCTGGCCTGCTGAATTCCTCCTTCATTTTGTGTGTGTTGCTTGGATTTCCAGCATCTGCAGATTTTCTCTTGTTTGTGAGAGAGATCTGGAGGATGGGTAGTTAGTTAGTACAGACCCAAGATGAAGAATTCAGGGAATTCTGCAAGTCTGAAGAACTTGGATTGTTTTGATTGGAGGGGGATTCCTCCAGAAATACGTATCGGGAAAATGGCCACAAAATGGGGAACATGGTGGACACACCAGCAGTGAAGGTGGGAGAGCTCTTCTTAAAATTGCCATAGGGAAATTTAAGCAGCGACTGAAGCCAGGGGCAGTGGCCTGCCTCATTGTGGATTTAAAAGGATATCGGCAAAAAGCTGAAGGCGAGTGAGATAGATAACAACAGGATACAGTCTGGTTCCATTGGCGGTGTAAGTCTAGGGAAGACAATCTCGGGCCCCGCCAAATGCATGAGATTGAGGTGCGAGCCCCCCGATGTCTGGATGCTGCATGATTCGTTACCCTGTTACAAATAAGTACCACAAAATAACAGAGAGTACACCCATACAATTAAACAATTTAGCTTCATAATTCTTAATTTGACTAAAGGGTTAGTAAAGAAAAAAACAAAAAAAAAAGAAAAGGGCCCATTTTAATGAAACAGTCTAATGTGCACAAGTTGGAGCTCACGGTTTCCCCTTCGCCGATCCTCCTTTGATCTCCCCGGGCTTCGTCAAATCATGGCCCTGCTCCGGGTCGAATCCTATGGCCTCTCCTCTCCGGCATCTCTCTCTTCATCTCCTGCCAAACAAAAGATCGAGCTCACACCGGAGTCGGGCACACAACACGAAAACACACTCCCTTCAAAGCACCCATTATCTCTAACCATAACCCAAACACTGCTTCTACAGAAAGACCATTACGTTAGCAGTGAAACCTTTCCCAGGGTGTTACACTGGAATATCGGCAAGAAACTAAGGTAGAACAGGATAGATTAGGGAAGGAGGTAGAAACCCTTAAGGGAAAAGCTTGCAGAAACAGGGAAATAGGGATTTGGTGCATCTGAACCAATTTCAGCTCAAGTGTGAGAAATTGGTTAAAGAAAGGAGTATGAATATGAAGACACGCAGTCCTCTTTTATTGTCATTTAGTAATGCATGCATTAAGAAATGATACAATATTTCCTCTGGTGTGATATCACAAAACACAGGACAGACCAAAACTGAAAAAACTGACAAAACCACATAATTATAACACATAGTTACAACAGTGCAACAATACCATAACTTAATGAAGAAGTCCATGAGCACAGTAAAAGTTCAAAGTCTCTCAAATCTCCCACATCTCACACAGACCGGAGAAGGAAGAAAAACTCTCCCTGCCATGCCGACCACAGTCCGACTCTGAGTCATCCGAAAACTTCGAGTTCTGATCAGCTGTCCGACACCGAGTACTGAGCGCCATCTCTGTCCGAACGATTCAACCTCAATCTCGGTTGCCAACAGCAGGCAAAGCCGGGGATTTTGAGGCCTACCCTCCGAAAGATTCCCGACCATGCAGTAATGACAGCAGCGAACGAGAGTTTCAGAAATTTCTCCAGATGTTCCTCTGTGCTTTCACATCCCTCTCCATCAAATCAGAATTGTCCACGGCTCCTATTTAACAGATATGATATCATTTTTCACCAGAGGGCTGCGCACGCGCGGTGTGCTGCTCTCTCTCCTCCCCCCATATAAACAGGAATAAACAGGAAGAATAAGCCAATTTAGCTAAGAGCCAGGTGGAGAAATTAAAGAAACAGTGCAGTGATCTGAAAGGTAATACAGAAATCAGCTTCCGAAAAGAGAGGCAAGACTAGTGTGCATACAAAGTGTTTAAGACAGATACAAAAGCTGCAGGGCCAACTTGCTGCTCCGAGATGAGTAATATGTGCTTTTGGATCTGAAAGAGGGAAGGAGGAAGAATGTGGAGATATGGATTAGCAAGATTTGGCAATAAGGTGACCAGATATGGCTAAGATGAAGGGCCTCCATCCAAGGACCCAGGGCCGACGTATAATCAAAATGAACCCGTATTACCGACGGCATGATTGGCTCTCCGAGTTACTATCAGAGAGGGTGGTGATGGGGCAGGAAATCAAAACCAGCATATAACACACACTACACTATTTGGGGTGCAGCAGCTGAGGGATATTGCTTAGGATATCAGGACATATATGCCTGAGGACAACCCGAGGGAACTGTTCCAAGCAGTTAGCTACCAGAAAGCAATACATGGACCAGACGATGTTGAACAAAGAAAGTTGATTGTAATATGCTTGCATCTGAACATCCACTCCGCTTTGCCAGAAACACAGCGACATGCTGGGGGAGCAAATGAGGAGTTGAGGAATGAGATACTAATGATTATGGGTAATAACAGTGGGAAGTTACATAAATGTTACCAAATGAAAGGAGAACACTCTCAGGCACCTGCATCTGTGGGTGGTGTTCCAAGGGGTGTATGGATCAACATTAGATCACGATGATTCAGAACCAGAACCCACACATACATGGTTAAGAACATTAGTGTCTCATAGTACTGACAAACCTAAAAAAATTTGGGAACTGTTCGATTCTAGTAATCCTACACATACTGAGGCATGGGTACTTAGGAAAATGATTAGAGCATGGGGGATGGAAATGTGGGAGATATATTTTAACTTTAGGAATACTCCAGAGGCAGCTAAAGTGTCTTCCCTTCAAGAAAATACACGGGATATCATATGAGGAAATGCAGGTCAGGACAGAAACCAGCAGAGAGATTGTAGAAGGAAAGTAACACAGTGCTGGAGTGCACCTTCACCCAATCAGGGAAGCGGTTGTCGGGGGCAACCACCCCAGCACAGTACTCAAATCTGCAGTTTCCAAAAAAGGTACTTGTTGGCAAATTCAGATTCTCTCTGTGCCTCACTGATCATTATTAGAACAGCTAGATTCTTGTAAAAGTATGCATACATTATGTAATCTTGAGATTCATCTCCTAACAGGCAGCCATGAAATAAAGAAACCCAAAATAGCCTGTTATAAAAAGAAGATTGTAAAGCACCCAGTGTGCAGAGAAAAAAGAAACAAATCATGCAAACAATAAATGCAAGCAAATAGCATTCTGAACTGAAATCCACAAAGACAGTTTGTTCACGGACTCTTAGTTCAGTGCTCAATAGTGTAGCGAGCTGAACCAGCCTGACACCCTGACTTTTCAATCTGGCCAGACGCTTAAATCTTCGTACAAACATCAGGTGCGGTTGCTTTGATATGCTCTTTGGCCTGGACACCACCTCATCGATTCGACCTGTACCCGACCTTTCGGAAGCAGGGTTAAACTTGAAGTTTCACACTAGCAGAGTAATCACAGAGAAAACAGCCATGAGATAGACATTCTCTATCTCTTGACTTGCGACTGGAATTTGGCATTTGATTTTATGTACTTTCAGCAAAATTACCACCACATACTTCGCATTGTTAAAATGTCTGCTGGATGGATTTCCAGTGACTTACAGGAGTGGTTTCTCATATAATTAAACAAGCAAGATTTAATAAAGGGATAGAAAAATTCTATCCTATTCCTGTTGAGACTGTGACATCTGCCACATTGTGCACAATAATAACCATTACAAATGAAGATGAGAGATATTTCAATGTGAAGAACTGGGATAGAGTGTTATCAGGCATTTCTCTGCATAGAGTCCAATCTCCTAGGTACCTATCAGCTTCCTCATCATCTGTACGAGGAAGCCCGGAAGGAACAACGCCAGACTTCAGCAGTTCAGAGCTCATTAGGGCAACGGAAATTAGAAGTCCCGAGAGAGGGAAAGCACTTTGCCACATAACAGGTACTAAATAATAACCACCATGGTGAGCTCCATAACACTGAATGTTGTCTCATTATATTTGCACGTTCCTTTGGGAAACGAGTTGCATGCAGCCTGCTGTCAAAGTGGCTTCAGTGACTGTGTTATATCACCATAATGTTTGCCTGTTATAGTTAAAATTATGGAAATTTATGACATCAAATATTGCTAACTAACAGATTGAATCTGAAATCCGGCTAACACTAAAATAAAATAGTTTAGATAATAGAACAGGTGAAGAAACAGATTTAACTGTATCACCATATAAAATGCCATTTTAGTTGATTACAGTTTTAGTCAAAAGGTGATGCTGTCGTCAGCAAAAGCCAAACTGTTGGAGGAACTGTGCAGGGAAATGGACAGTCAATGTTTCTCAGCCCAGTTTACTGATTTACACCCAGTACATTTTGACAGTGTGCTGGGAACTCAAGATCTTCCACTTCTCACACTCAATGCTCAGTATATTCTGCCGTCCTATGGCCTCACAGTATAAAATTGACAAGTGAGACTGAGTTCCTGAGGGAAGATGAAAGATATGAATTATGTTGACTTCAGGAAAGTGGGAACTTACAGATAATCTTACTTGCTTTTACTAATAACTCAGCCATTTAACCTCAGCTCCCTGTTTCAATGGACATACTATTTTCCGAACCTTTATCTACCTTTGGTCACTCATAACTGCTCACCTGGTAACAGCCAGCATTGTCAATGACTGCAGTTGCAGTTGGTAGATGATATTTCCAACTATCGTTTAGTTCTTTTTTGTCTTGTGAACTAGACTAGCTTGCATTAAGGGTCATTCTGGGTTTTAAGATTAAGTGAACATAGCTCTGCATCATTTGGTACACATAGAACATAGAAAACCTACAGCACATTACGGGCCCTTCGGCCCTCAATGTTGAGCCAACCATGTAACCCACTCTAGAAGCTGCCTAGAATTTCCCTTTCGCATAGCCCTCTATTTTTCTAAGCTCCATGTACCTATCTGAGAGTTTCTTAAAAGACCCTATTGACGTCAGGCAGTCTGGATAGGAAGACACTCTCCGAAGCTGAGGGCAGTTATGAAGAGAAAGCCCCAACAAAGAAAAAAAGCTGGAAATACAGAGAAGTAGGAAACTGTCAACAGATTAGGTGGAGAGCAGGAATAAAAACCTGCATTGATATTCCAGATGGATAACTTGCAGCAGAATTGGCCATTTCTAGTACAATTGCCCTCAGTTACCTATCAAATAGTTGGACTGTTGGTTTCCACAACATCTTATCACTACAGTAATTTTAACCTCAGTCTGTTAGAGATGTTCCATTTCTTCCACCCATCCTTTCTCCAGCTGCTCTGCTATTTAAACATAACTTGTATTTTCTCTTTCCCACTTTTGATGAAGGGCCTTCAATCTGCAGTATTAAATCTCTTTCTCTTTGCACAGATGTTCCCTATGTGTTTCCAGCATTTTCTGTTTTCATTTCTACTCAGCGAGATGCTTTCTCTGTATATAAGTATAGAATAAATTTCATGCCCTGAAGCATGTACAGAAATCAACAATGCATTTGAAAATGTCACTAAGCAAATCTATTAAAAAGAAAGTGGAAACAACACACACACACAAGTAATAATAGGATTGGGCAAAGTCGATGTGGATTTATGAAAGGGAAATCATGTCTGACAAATCTGTCAGAGTTTTTGAGATTGTAACTAGCAGAATAAATAAAGTTGAACTAGCAGATGTGATATGTGGCATTCGGACTTTCAGGAGGTCTTCAATTAGTTGCTACACAGGAAGGTGTCACTAGGAAGAATGCAGCTGCATTACAATTGGGATCATAGTAAAGGTGAACTTGGTCTGGTGGAAGAATGGGAAAAGATGAACCCAGCTAGAACAGTAGCAAGGAGTTAAGTGGGGAGGAAAGGCCAGTGGGGATGAAAGGCTCCAAATTTATGGCGATACAGCATTTTCCATGATGTGGCGAACATGTGGCTACATGTCGACGAGGAGAAGGCCAAACACAGGAGAAACTGTAGACCAAAGGATACTTGAGGAATTCCAGGTAGATAATATATACCTGGGAGGGACCCTTCCCAGCATCTTCTTCAAGAATACTTTTAACTAATGTTCCACACCACTAGACTGCGAAGCATTGATTCATAGGCCTTTATTACCCAAAATGAGGAAACATTGAGAACTCTGCCATCTGCAGTCAACGCTTTTAACTTCATCATCATAAAGATCATAATAACAATCACTATCACAACCATCCAATTACCAGAGTCATTCACTTGAGCAAGGACATATCATGAAAAGGATGACACATCCAATAGCATTTACAAATATTGAACTATTTACTCAGGTGCTTATCCATTGTGGTTGCTATGATGGCTGTTGAAACTTGCTTGAAATATTAATATCTAACACATGGCTGAGGATGTTATTAAGTTTAGAAATGAACACCAGCAATATTGTCAGATGAACTTTTAGCACAGGTGAAACCTGAAAGTTCACAATTTGAACCTGTTGTGTATGTAATATTTCAACAAAGTTTGAGTAATCATGTATATGTATATATATATTGTTTGATTAAACATTCTTGTTCGGTCACATAATTCATTATGGGTTATATGTAAAAGTACGTTAATTCCATGTATCATCACATTATCAGTAGATACGGGCACTCCTCGCTGAAAGTAAACTTGAAATACACCCGTATTTTCGGATTCCTGTGTGTTTGAATTAGTTTAATATTTTGAAGTTCCAAAACATAACAGAACCTACTTCAAATAAATAGATTTATTTATTAACGAGCAAATGGAGGACTATAATGTTAGTAATATAATGTTATTAATTGTACTAATATAATAGAATATGAGTAATACATTATTAATTGGTAATTGGATTCTCTATGATTTTGTTTCTTGCAATTAGTTAAAAACTTTAAGAAATTAACCAGTTTCAGGGGTATTGGTGCGAAAATGAGATGAATGGGCTTGATCCACACAGACGCAGGGAGAACATGCAAACTTGACATAGGCATCACTAGTGATCAGGACTGAACCTGGGTCACTGGATGTGTGAGGCACCAGCTCAACTCACTGTGCCACTCTGCCTCCCCAATGTACTTCCAATATTCCCTGTTGTTTTCCAGATCAGAACAGACTGAAATTTAAACTTCAGTTGCAACGCACAGAATCTGGAGGAACTCAGCAGTTCTGGCAGCATCTATGGAGTGATATTTTTGGGCCCACAGCCTTCATCAGAACTTGTCTGTCTGTGGATAGGAGGAGCTGGATTCCTGTGTAATTGAAGCTGAGTATTATTAATATTAATCAAACTGGTCTTTCTCTGCAACACACATCAAAGTTGCTGGTGAACGCAGCAGGCCAGGCAGCATCTCTAGGAAGAGGTACAGTCGACGTTTCAATCTGCAGCAATTGACTGTACCTCTGCACCTGTACGTTGACTGTACCTCTTCCTAGAGATGCTGTCTGGCCTGCTGCGTTCACCAGCAACTTTGATGTGTGTTGCTTGAATTTCCAGCATCTGCAGAATTCCTGTTGTTTGGTCTTTCTCTGGTACATTTTTAGTGGCTGACATAGCTTTAGGTTCCAGTTGAAAACATTCTTTTAGTGTGAGAACAGGGTGAGGAAGTTGCTGATGATGATGAAGAAGAGAGGGATTTGTGTTTATATATGTTACACTAGGGAGGAAACTATGTGCTTACTGATATACCTTGTGAAAAATAATAATTGCCACCTTTGATAAGATCTTTATGTACTGAAAGAACACTGTGACTTTAGTGATGATATCTTAAACTTTAGGTAAAGAAGAGGCTGCAAATCTGGTAGATGTGAAAGATGCTGTCTAATCTGGAGTTTAGTAATGACGGCATCCATCGACTGAAGAAAGAAATGCTGCTTATTGCATGCGGTAGGCATTTTCAGAGCAACCATATGGAGAAGCACTTTGAATTGGGAACACCTTAGTTAGCAAGTGTGCACTGGTATAATTCACATCACACCAATGAGTCCCAGGGTAGAGATCTGTCTTGGGTTGTAGTTCAAACAAAATGAGCAAGCATCACATCAGCTGCCCAGAATGTATGCCCCGGTCCTTCTGAATCAGAATAAGTAGCAGGTTTATCGTCACAAACACCAGTCATGAAATTGTTGCGGCGGTGCAGTGCAGGCATAGCAAATTAATCTAAGTTACAATAAAAAAGTAGATAAAGTGCTGGTTTATGGGATCAAAGACCATTCATTAATCTGATGGCAGAGGGCAAGAAAAGGCTCCTAAGACATTAAGAGTGGGTTTTTACATCATAAGGAGGTGGCTAGGAATGGACCCAAGTGCAAGACACAGACACTGAAGTACAAGGGACAGGACTAGGATACAGGGCTATGGCAAGGACATGGACAGGAAAACCAGGAACCTGGAACAGGACTGGACAAGAGAGCTAGGAGTCCAGGCTTTGACTCCGAGCCAGAGACTGGACAAGGACCCAGTACCTGGGTCTTGCCTCTGGCTCGGACCCCAGAACTAGGCAAGGACGAGGCTAGGCTGGCAGGCAGGACGAGGCTGGAGTCTTCAGGCTTGAGGCAAGAGACTAGAGGCGAGGCTTGGCAGGAGGCAGGAGGCTGGAGTCTTCTGGCTTGAGGCTAGACAGGAGGCTGGAGTCTTCTGGTTTGAGGCTAGGCAGGAGGCTGGAGTCTTCTGGCTTGAAGCTACGCAGGAGGCTAGGGTCTTCTGGCTTGAGGATAGGCAGGAGGCTGGAGTATTCAGGCTGGAGTATTCAGGCTGGAGGCTAGAGACTTGAGGCGAGGCTTAGCAGGAGGCTGGAGAATTGAGACTTGTGGCGAGGCTTGGCAGGATGCTGGAGACTTGAGATGAGGCGAGGCTGGAGGCAGGAGACTTGAGGCGAGGCGAGGCTGGAGGCAGGAGACTTGAGGTGAGGTGAGGCTGGAGGATGGAGACTTGAGGCGAGGCAAGGCTGGAGGCTGGAGGCAGGAGACTGGAAGCTTCTCCTGGGCAGGGCGTGGA